>NW_010229381.1:0-386 GCF_000690775.1 Eurypyga helias
GGTTCATGCCCAGGGTGGCCCTCGCAGCCCCTCTCTGGGTAACCCCTGTGGCATCCTGGGGTGCAGCTGGGTGGTCCCCAACCCCGTCCTTGACCCAGGGGATATCCCAGCATGTGCCTGTGGAGGGGGGGGGGCGTTACCCCTGGGTGAAGCATTGGGGCTGCCCCATCCCATCCCGCCCCATCCATCGCCTCCAGCTCAGCCGCTCCCCGACGCCCCTCTCCTCCCCAGGGCTGCGGGGTCTGATGATCGCAGTGATGATGGCCGCGCTCATGTCCTCCCTGACCTCCGTCTTCAACAGCAGCAGCACCCTCTTCACCATGGACATCTGGAGGAAGCTCAGGCCGGGGGCTGGCGAGCGAGAGCTGCTCTTGGTGGGCAGGTAG
>NW_010229381.1:758-998 GCF_000690775.1 Eurypyga helias
TCGGGGAGACGACGGGTTTCGAGGAGACCATGGGTTTCAGGGAGACCACGGGTTTTGGGGAGACCGTGGGTTTCAGGGAGACCGGTGGGACTGGTCCAGCCCTTTGTAATCTGCCTTTGGTGCCTGGGAGCTTTCAAAGCGCTGGTTATAAAGGAAAACAAGCCCTTGGATTATTTTATGTATGGAAGCGCTGGAAAGGCAGACGGGGCGTTTGGAGGGGCAGGGCTGTGCCCGGCATGG
>NW_010229382.1:0-8979 GCF_000690775.1 Eurypyga helias
CTATTTATTTATTTATTTTTACAGACAAAGGAGTTGATGATCCAGAAAATCACACAATTCTTCAAGCCTGAAACAGCAGGAAGGCTATACCTACATCTTCTTTCGTTCACTACTCCTCCAGGAATCCTCCTCAGGTCACTGTACGAAATCCTCTCAGTGCACCTTCTGAGCTGAATAAGTTGAGTAGCAGAATGTACAGGTGATCCTCCAGCCTAAACTTCATGTTCAGGCTCAGCTGGGTAAATATAAGCAGGAAAAGTATCTAAGAACTAATGCTCTACACAAAATTTCATTCTGAGAGGAAAACAATAACAGTATATTCTGCTACAAGTCCTCACCTTTTTCAGAAACCACAGACAAATTCAGTAAACCAAAATGGTCCTGGTATCAGGTAAATTATTCCCTGAAATGAATGAAGGAGGATAAGTCCATCGTTGCCCATTTTGACTGGCAAGTCTCAGGAGCAGAAACCATCTTTTGGTTCACGATTGCACAATTAGCTATAAATAGCACCATTATTTGGGATATTACCTGACACTTGGTGTGCCAAAGAACTGAGCATCTATAAAGGCATTGATGAACTGCTTGTCTAGCTCCAGAGCTCTGAAATTATTCATGATAGATTTCCTAGTTCCTCTGTAGATGAATTAAATCAGAGCCATAATTGGGAGTTTGATACAGCACTGTGAGTGTGACCTTGTCATGCAGAAAATAATTTAGAAAAGAGAAGGGATCAGACATTCAGAGATTCTATTTTCTAATTTTCCTCAAAAAGGTATTTGAAATGCAAAACAGTTGTGACTAATACCAGAACATTCATTTTAGGTAATGTGTGAGATGGTTAATAACTTAGACAATGTTTTTTATCTCTGATTCTGTCTATGAAAAACAGGAAATAATATGAATTCAACAAAGAAGTCTTATTAGTATGGGCTTTGTCCCTTGCAGAGTGTGCTGATTTCAGATGGGATAGAGCTAATTTTTCTCACAGTAGCTAGTCTGAGGCTACGTTTTGGTTTTGTGCTGAGAAGAATATTGATAACATACTATTGGTTTTAGTTGTTGCTAAGCAATGTTTATATCAAGTCAAGGACTATGATTCTATGATTCAGTTTCTCATACTGCACCTGTTTTCCTAGCTTCTTCTCTACAGGAAGTTGGGAGGGACACATCCCAGACAGCTGACCCAAACTGACCAAAGAGGCATTTCATGCCATTAAACATCATTCTTGGTATATAAGCTGGGGAAGTTGGATGGGGGGGGAATGGCTGTCAGTCAGCCAGTGGTGAGCTGTTGTATCATTTTGTTTTCCTTTCCCTTTTCCTTTTTTTAGTTACATATTATTAGCATTGGTAGTAGTAATAGTAGTGTTTTCAGTACACAGCGGTAGTAATAGTAGTAGTAATATCATTGTTTTATTTCATTTACTTTCAATTATTAAACTGTTCTATCTCATCACACAAGTTCTCCTTTTCCTTATGATTCTTTCCCCCATACTACTGGGGGAAGGATGGAGGTGAGTGAGTGGCTGTGAGGTATTTGGTGGTCTACTGGCCATAATACCACCATTTTATCCTTATGTCATATAGGGATAAAATATTTTTGCTTTTTATCCATAGAAGTTGTTCATTTTTTAATAGTGACCTGAATACAAAAAGCAGAATCCAACCCATTATGTTATTTTCTTTCTTATAAAAAGTTAATGGAAAAATACTATATAAAAAAAAGTATCATATTCTGGCTATGAATAACTTGTCAGTCCAGGAGTTTTCTGGAGGGCATTGAGGCTAACTGTAATGTGAGTGACTGAAGAATGGAGGAGGGTAGTTGTTCTACGACATCTGACATTTAGAAACAAGAAAGAATGGATCAGGGGTATAAATGATGGGAGCAGCCTTGGCTGCAGTGACCATGAGTTCAGAATCCTGAGAGAAGGGAGCAGAGAAAAAGTGGAGCCACAACCCTGGACTTGAAGAGGAGAGTTCAATGTCTTCAGAGATCTTGAAAGGATCCCCTTGGACACTATACTGAAGATGAGAGGTGGAGAAGGCAGCTTGTTGATATTCAAAGGTCAGCTCCTCCAAGCTCATGAATGGTCCATTCCAATGGGCAGGAATCCACTCAAAGCAGACAGAAATCCTACATGGATGAACAAGAAGCTCTTGACAAAACTCAGACATTAAAAGGAAGCTTATGAAAGGTGAAAGCAGGGACAGATGACCTAGGAGGAACATAGTGATGCTGTCTGAGCGTGCAGGGTTGGGGTTAAGAAAGCCAAAGCCTGTCTGTAATTGAATCTGGATGGGAAGGTCAACAAGAAGGAATTCTGTAAATAGATCAGCAACAAAAGGAAGCCTAGAGAAAATGTGGATATGCTGCTGAGTGGAGCAGGGGACTTGGTGAAAAATTACATGGAGAAGGCGAACGTACTCAATACATTCTCAACTCAGCCGTTACTAGTAATACCAGCATTCAGGAATCCGAGGCCTCTAAGACCAGATGTCTGGAGCAGAGCAGAGTTACTCTTGATAAGGAGAATCAGGCTAGGGAACATTTAAACAAACTGGACATGAATAAGATCATGAGGCCTGATAGGATGCATCTATTAAATGCTTCACCTCAGGCCATGAAGGTGATGCAACCACTAATTCTGAAAACCATTTCCAGATAAATGAAGGTCAAGAAGGTGATTTGGAGTAGTGAGCATGGACGTATGAAGGGGAAGTCCTGCTTGACCAACCTGATAACCCTCTACAGTGAGGTGACCAGCCTGCTGGAAGAGAAGAGAGCCACAGATGCTTCTTATCTCTACTTTCTCAAGTCTTTCAACATTGTCTTCTATGACATCGCCATAGACAAATGGAAAACATAGGGAATAAATAAGTAGACAGTGATGCAGGCTTAAAACTGGTGGTATGGATGAGCCCAGAGTGTTCTGCTCAGTAGCACAAAATCCAGCTGGAACTCAATAACCAGTGATGTACCCCAGGGGTTAATGTATCTTAAAATATTCATTAATGACCTAGATGACGGGATAGAGATACACTCTGCCAGTTTGTAGATGATAAAAAAAATTTGAAGAGTGGTTCAGAGAGATCTTGTCTCAGCAGTACACAGTGACAGGACCAGCAGTAATGGCCACACACTGAAACACAAGAAATATCATTTAAATACAATAATAAAGAAAGTTATTGTAAGGATGATCAAACTGTGGAATAGGCTGCCCAATGAGATTATGGAGTCTCCAGCTCTGCAGACTTTCAAGCTCTAACTTAAAATAGTCCAGGAATTCCTGAGCCTGATGACCCTACTATGAACAGGTATGTTGGCCTAAAAAATCACCAGAAGTATTTGCCAACCTCAGCAATTCTGTGACTTTGTGATTCTAAGAGATCTTCAGATCATTGGAGAATAACACCTGATGCTGTTATTAGCTTTAGTGATGTAAAAGTACATAATTTTAAGCCCATTGATAACAGTCCCAAAGGGTCCCTGCTAAAGTCAAGACCAACTGCACCTGTGTACAAACATGCCCAGGTTCCTTTGCTTGTAATCCATAACATATAAGTTATATTCAGACTCAAAGCCATTATGTTCTGCTAGCTTGCCAGAATACCCAAGAAACGATTCAGTTGCAGTAAACTGAGGTTCCAAATCTGCTGATATCTCCCTTTAACTGGAACCCTAGCATGTTGACCTACACTGTGCAAGACACAACTTGTCTTCATTTGTCTGAAGGCAAATGAGTTCCTCTGCTTTTTATGTTGGCTTCTAATCACATGACATCCAGGAAAAAAAGCGCTAGCAGGAGATCGGCTTTTCACTTCTTTTGCACTTCTATTATTTTAAAAGTGAAAATTATTACAGCTAATGTCTAAAAGAAAAAAAAAATACTCTTCGTTTTTAATTCAGTTAGGGAAAAAATAAGTGAAAATGTTTGCAGTCCATGCAGAAAGTTTCTTTTTTTTCTTGATGTGTGATTTAGCTTCTGGACTGAAAGTCAGCTCTTCAGAAGAACTTCTATAGAGAGTGAAAGGAAGAGTAGAAGTCATTTATCCCTTTACTTTGTTTCCCAAATACAGATTCTTTTTCCAAGGAGGGTACTGTTCTGGAAAAGCCTCTCTTTTGATGGTTAAGTTCCATGGCATTTCATTATACACTACCTCACATATGTAAACGATTTGTCAAAGCGCTCAGTGCTTTTATGTGTAGGAACAGACATTGTGATGCTTCAAGCAGGTCTTTTTTCACTGTTTTATTTTCTGGTTTGCTTTCACATTCTTGACTAAGACACTTGAAGAACAAAACTCAACTTTACCATGTCTCTGTCAAATCACTAAAACCAAATGTAGATGATAAAAATACTGTTTTGTTCAGCCACATGAAAAAACCCCCGAAACTTTCTTTCATTGATGCTGTCAAATTGTCCACTCTGTAACAACTGCCAAAGCATCAGATTAGATTCTCCTGGCCTTTTCATCCTGATAGAAATTCAAAAATAAACCCAAAGACTTGTTTATTATTTACCTGGGGTAAGTGGGGTTATTGTGCCCTGAGTTTGTTGATTTTTTTTGAATCTCTTAACACAAATCCCATTTATTTCAAGCTTGCAGCCCCAGGTTACTGTAATGGCAAGTCAAGCCACTTCTGAAAGCCTGCACTCTTATCAAATACACCCCTAAAGACCTTGTCCTGCCCTACCACTAGTCATTACAGATTCTTTTCTCCTCTCCTTCAGCTTCAAATGACCTGCAAAGTTTAGGCATCTTGAGCACCATTACACTTGAAACATCAACCTTTTGGAAGAAGCTCTGAGTCAAGAGCCTTGGACAGAATAGACAGAAGAGCTCAGTGTACATATCCTGATACGGCCGTGGTCATTTGAAGCATGGGAGACCTGCAGGGAAGGAAAGTGAAATTGAATCTGAACATTCCCAGGCCATCTGCAGCTTGTGTTCTTCATGAACAAGTTTTGGGCCATTTCCTTGGCATTACTTTCACTCTATTCTTTCAAAGAGTTCCCCACCCAGAGTAGCTTGTCAAATACAAGGAAGAGACAGTTCTTATCCTTTGGACAGTGTACAGAAACAAAGGGAATGGGAGACATTAGTACTGCATCACAGAACAGTTATTGGTATGATAGTACTAAATTCTTGTTAAGGCTAGTATTTCCTCTAATTATTTATTTTTGCTTTTAACATTTGTGTTTCTGTGGAAGCAATAGGAACACATCAATCGTAGTAATAATAACCTAGTTATAGATAATATTCCCAAGGAAGCATCAGGCAGGTTGCCATCCCAGGCTTATCCCTACTCAGGCTGGAACTCTAGGGCAAGTCTTAAATACTTTTTCTTGGCCACTGCCTAATTCTCACCTGTGTGATATCCAGTGAATGATGGTGGGAGAGTGGTAGTTAGAAGTTCGTGAAAGGATGTACTGTGCTTGGTCAAATAAACTAGGTTTAATAAGACAAATAGTAAGTATGATAACTTACCACAAAATTTCCCCTAGGAAAATGCTACTTTATGAATATGCTAGTTTTCATTGGCAAACAGACTCTTCACACAGCAGAGCTTTCAGGCTGACTGCAGCAAGTAGGCTTGGAAAGCTTCATTTGCTGATTTAGAAAATAGCGAATCCTCTTCTACTCATTTCCAACAGCATAACCCACTCCGAACTCTGCTCTCACTGCATGCTATATCCTGAAAAAGAGAGGAGATTTGTGGCCTATCCAGCATCACAAGCTGACTGAGAACTGTCCTCCTTCCCAACCAGAGATCACAGGATTACAATGGCCAAGTAGCATAAAAAATTGCTATAAGTCAGACAGTGTTCATCCCATATGAATAAACTTATATTCTGTTTGACATCCTGTAAGGAGTCTGAAAGTCCCATTCTTTTACAGACCTGTTCAATACCTGATCCCATAACACGAATATATATTGACTTTAGGAACTCATCTCTCGAGTAAGTATTGACTTGATTTACATGAAAATGTTGTTCATAAAAGGGGAAATGAAGAAAATTTTATCTGAGGGAAACCGAAACAAAGAGAAAATGATACCTAGCTCTGCTGATATGTCCTTGTTGAATCTCTCCAACAGGTAGAAAAATCACCTTTTTGTAGCTCCTGCTCAGAATAAAAGAATCAGACATCATTATAGTATGAATCACTAGTAAAGATGTCTGTCTCCCATTCTAATATACCCATTTCTCTCAAGTGCCCTGACTCTTTTCTCTCTGGTATGTGTGGGACTATAATATTTTTTGGCTTTAAAAGTGATTCTCAATCCATTTAAATTTCTGACAACCAAATTGCAGCTCTCAGGTCCTGATAAATGGAATAAAAATTGAAACAATTTTTCTATATTTTAAACACCAAAATGGTGAGGCCGATATCCATTGAACACTGAGAAAGAATTTTTGGAGATGCTATTAATACTTGCAATGAGAAAGCCACATCTCCAAACCTACCTGTAGAACACACTTCCTTTCTGGGGAGAACAGGTTAATTAAATGATCAGAGGAGCAAGAAAGCTTGACAGGTCTCTTGAACTGCATAATGAATTCCTGCAGAGCCAAAAGGATGTCACTGTAACCCAGACTAGCATCTCAATTCCTGATCCATACTGATTCCTATCTCTTGACTACAACCAACTGCCTCTGTGCAGTGTGGGATGATGCTGTGCCTGCTTTGGGTCAGGCATTCCATAAACTATTCCATTGTTGTGATTCAGCTTTACCCAATGGCTTGTCACAGGAGAAGTGCCCCACATCACAGTGATTATAAGTTCTTTTCCACTATCTAGAACAGCCTTCCCCAAGGCAAGACTAGCCATGTTCAGGCATATGATCTGACAGGTATTCCTAAAGCATATTCCTGAACTGTAAAGCATAACCCCTGCAAAACAAACCAAAAGCTAAAATGATGAGATAATGTTGCAATGTCCCTGAGATACTGGCCAAAGGAGGAATATTGCATACAGCTCCTCAGTCTCTGAAGAGCAGATGAATGAATGTCTGAACTAAATTTAAATAACTCAGGTCACTGGGAAACATCTCCTGGTGAACAGTATCCCAAACTGTCTCTTAACTAGATGTTAATGACATCTCTTTCTGGTGCTTCTTGCATTGTTCTGAACTGGCTATTTTGGGGACCAGTGCATCAAAAAGGAGAATGCAATTGAAGAGTGAAAATCTGTAGAGGAGGCTGAAATTCCTTCTCCATCCTTTCAAATGATGGCACCAATCACACCACAAGAAGGCATGTGACGTATCACAGGGCATAGCTAGAGGAAAAGATCACAGTGTGATGTGGTGCACGTGTGTCCCCATCCTCCACTAGTCAAAGCCTAACCACTTTCTGGTTCATGAGAAGCATGAAACATGCCAGGGAAATGGCACATACTGAAGGTTTCATGTACTGAAACTATGAAGTACCCAAACAAGATCAAAAATCTTGTAGTAGACCATTATTTTGTCACAGGTGGCCAGATAAGATGGAGGGTGGAAAGGATGCTAGGAAGTAGACAGGTACCAGAAGATTCATGTGGTAAGTGACGTGCAGAGAAGCACTCAAGTAACAGGGAGTCCTGTCACTAGAGGCTTTGGGACAGCAATGAGGGTACCTTGGTGGGCAAGGCAAACCTGCTGCAGGAACACGGTTGGGATGAGTTTAGCTAGACAGTCATCATTTTTTTCAGTAGGCTGTAAATGGTGTGCAATTACATTTCATTCAGAGAGGTCTGCAACCTTCAGCAGGTGACAAATTTCCTTGGAGAAAGTTCTTCCATTCCTTTACTCTGCCAATACCCACCTCAGGGATCAGAGGCTATCCCTCACCACCAGAGAGGTGACCTAATTTCAGGCAAGAAAAGCAGAGTGGGGCAGAGCTCTCCAGTACCAGAGCTTATAATAGCGTCTGCACAGGCATCCAGAGAAAAGAAATTTGCCAGGCATCAAACTAAACTCTGAGAATGAGAAAGAGTCACTACGTTTGTATCTGCCTCCACTAAAGGGATGCTTCCCGGTGCTTGTTGTTTACATGCCAAAGCTCTTTGCAGGAGAGAAACTGAATTTCCTATGCATCACTGTCTGGCTATTAACAAAACTCCAAGTGTAGTTTCTTATGTTGCCTTGCTGATGCGCGAATAGGGTTGAGGTAAACCACATTTTTTCACACTGCTGAATTTGCTCTCTATCCTGCATTAAGCCAAACTGTAGTACAGTAGAGAATTTGTGTCAATATCACTAAGTCATTGGAGATATCATAGAGAGACAATCTCTAAGATTCAGGTATTGTATATGAAATAAACTTCTTCTTGTCAAAGAAGGTGAATAAACAGGGGAAAAAAATCATGCTCAGGAAAAGTAAAAATTACATTGAAGCTAGTTAAGTGTACAAAAGAAAATGGAAAAAAAATTAAGTCCAGAAGAAAATTTTGGAAAATAAATGAAATTTAAGGCTGATTCCCAACCCTTATATTTTTAACTAGGTTGTATTTTCTGAATATAGCTATATTTAATTTTTCCAAGATCTAGAAAGATGTGTTTGTTTTTCCCAGTAAAAACATAATACAGACTCAATATGTGTTAAACAGAAAATTATAGACTCTGCCCCAAACAAACAAACAAGAAGACAATAAACAGCAACTCTGTATGCGTGCAGCAGCTAGCATTAAACCTGTAAGAAATGCAATTATTATAAGTTGGCTGATACATCAGATGGTTGTGCTGTCATTCACAAGGAGATTTTTCAGCAATCTGATGTAGGTCAACAAGGAAAAAATGCACAGTCCTGCTCAAGGAGAAGAGTAACATCATACATGCTGGGGGCAACCAGCAGAGAAGGACCTGGGGATCCCAGTGGACAGCGAGCAATGCACACTCAAGCCTCCAGCAGCCTGGACTGCATGAGGAAGTTTGTTGCCAGCAGGACGAGGAAAACGATCCTTCCCTCTTCCTCTCAGCACTGGTG
>NW_010229382.1:9033-22129 GCF_000690775.1 Eurypyga helias
ATTTCTAATGCAAGTCCAACGGAAGGCCAGAAATATGATTCACAGAATGGTGCATCTTTCGTAAAAGGCTCACGGGGATGTTAGTGTGTTTAAGTAGCTGAATGGAGGGAGTGAAGAAAGGGAGACAGACTCTTCTCCATAGTGCCCAGTGATAGGACCAGAGGTAATAGCCACACACTGAAACACAAGAAATTTCATTTACATATAAGAACAGACTTTTTTTCACTCTGATTGAAGTTGAATGCTGAAACAGGCTGCCCAGAGAGGTTGTGGAGTCTCCAGCTTTGCAGACATTCAAATTCCAACTGGACATGGTTCTGGGAAACCTGTTTCAGCAGTACCTGCATAAGGGTGTGAACTAGACAATCCGTAGTTGTGCCACCCAACCTTAGCTGTTCTGTGACTTTGTGAATCTGTGATTCTGTAAGCTGGATCACAGTGTGGAATTTTTTTTTTCCTCATTTTGGCATGAGAAATAGAAACACATTAACTATAGATAGATAGATAGATAGATATGACATAGTGTTATTTCTATGCCAGTTCAAGATAAGACTTTAAGCTAATTTTACATTATCATACAGAAGCCCTGTGTGGGAAAGCTTCTAGCTTCATTTAAATCAGCAGTAGACTCTGATATATGTTAATAGGACTGTACACACACATCATCCTTTAGAAAGTTTTCACACTTTACCAGTGGAAGATACTTATCAAAGCACAGTAGTTAGAAACAAAGCATTGTTCCAAGTATTTATTAGCTGCTGCTACAGATATGAACATTACAGAATGTTACCCCCAACAATCTTTACCCATATATTTAGGTAGTTCTTATTATGTCTGTATAATTCAGTGATGCATCTGCTCTCCAGAATAGATCATATCCATTTCAGCATTAAACACTTTTATGTCAGCATATAGCAACATCAAAAACCCCAAAAAAGTGACTGAATTGTTTACCAATATGAGTCAAAATTAGTAAATACTTTTGTCAAAAAAAAAAAAGGAAGAAGTAACAAGAAAAGGAAATTAAAATATTATTTTATTTTGAGTCATAGGAAATGCTTGAGCTCTCTCTAAATAATTTAATGTTTGTTTTAATAGGAAAAAAAAATCAGCTTCATGCTGACCTAAAATGAGGTCACCCACATAATTAATAATTACTAATAATTACCTAATAATTACTGAAAAAATGCCATTGGTTGATATTTGATCACTTACGTACATGATTGTTTAGGGACATCAATACATGTTCTTCACCATTCCTACAAACTGAACATGGGTCTTTCTTCCATGATCTGTCTCTAGTTCACACCATCCTGTGTTGTATGATCTCCCAGTTTCATACACTACTGGTCTCTTGCTGACATCTCTTTTATCCCACTTTTTATTACTTGAAAAATCATGAACAGTTTTGATTCCCATTATTCATATGTTTCATTCTGTATTATCCTTAAAAAAAAAAAAAAAAAAAAGGGAGAGAGATGGTTATCTAGTACAATATTTAACAGTGATCTTAACAGAAGGGCTTAGAAAATTCCTGTTAACAACAATATCTAATTTGGATTCTGTGTAGGCATCTTGACTTATGTAACCTATCTGTGACTTATGTAACCTATCTGTTCCATTTGTTTTTACCAGTCCTTTGTCTGATTGATCTGCTGTTTCCTCTGCTGTCTGGTCACTTATCCAAATACCTCATCTGTTACAACTTTCTCTTGGTAATCATGCTAATCAAGCTAAAACCAAGCCTGTAATTGTTTCTTGGCCCTGTAATTAAACTGTTGAAACCTACTCTTGCTCCAAAACCTCTCATGTCAATCTCCCAAGCAGGAGATGTGGATAAAACTTTCAGAGCTCCTGAAATACATATGAAGTTGAGAAAACTGTGAAACAGTCCACTTAATCCAGAGCAGAAAGCTGGAAGGAAAGGGATAAACACTTGAAACACAATATGAATATAACAAATTATCTATAAGCTTCCTTTGCCTACCTCTACTCATACTAAAAGCCTGCCCAAACCTTGACCCATCGCTACTATTCATGTTTGTTTCATTTGAAGAATAGTATTGTGTGCAAATTGCTCTCTTAAATCAGCTGCTAAACATGTACCTATTTGATGTAGAAGTAATATGCAAAATAAAAATGTTGCATTCTTTTCAAATTATATTTAACAGCTTTTTTCTAAGAGCCTATAACAACAAGCCTTATCTAAATTGAGATTACAAAAATATACTTCTGTGAAGCACACTGTGATTTCCATTTTATTATACTTTACAGTACTAGCAGAAGCTACAGCAAATGTTATATTTCTAATTCTATTCTAAACAGTTCTCTTCCCATTCCCTTCTATTCCACTGTGCTTCCATTCTTTTCTTTGTTCTCATAACTAGGAAAGTTGAAGTATGAAAAAATCTTACATGAATTTGAGGGGAATTGCAAAGGTTTTTTTATTGAAAGCTCATGACAAATGTTTAAATATGAGAAGTGCCCTGCAGGTCAAAAGGCAACACTTATCTCTGAAACTAGATGCATGGAGTTGTGAACTACCTTACTAATGTTGTCTTTTTAGGGTCCACAGTTGCACATGAAGAGAATAGCAAAAGCAGTCGCGCCCATGTTCTATCTGGTTTAAGGACCTTCCTCACTATAACTGATCTTCCCATAACCAGTATAAAGACTTATCCTCTTCAAAATTTTGCTAAATACTTATCTGAAAAACAACATATGACAAGGAAACCACAACAATATACAGAACTGCATTAAGCTGCAAGCCCATCCAGCTATTTTTAATCTTGACCCTTGCATTAGAAAACACAGGATCCTACAGATGAAACTGAAGAGTCCTTAGTGAAAGTGGAGAGATAATCTCTCTTACTTTCCTGAGGTCTCTTTTTCCAGTAGTGTCATCTAAGTTTACAGAGATGAGGATGGAGTTGAGCCCGGAAGATTGACATTAAGATTCCCTTCCAGAGTATGCATACAGATATATATAAGCGATTTGTAACGAGAAAGTATTGTAGACAATATAACAGTAAGGGTGACACATATACCAGCCATCTGACCTGAGAAGCCAAGGTAACAACAGGAGAAGTAGTCATTGGCTGTGATGGCTGCAAACAAAATAATGAATTCCAATAATAAGGAAGAAAAAGTTAAATATGCAAATAAATGGGAAAGTGTGAGTGACCCAGCTGGAAGGTAGAAAAGAGTTCTTAGTTGTGAACCGTATGAAGTTCAACAAGGTCAAGTGCAAAGTCCTGCACATGGGTTGGGGCAATCCCAAACACAAGTACAGGCTGGGTGGAGAATGAATTAAAACCATCCCTGAGAAGGACTTGCAGTAACGGTAGATGAAAAGCTGGACATGAGCCAGTAGTGTTCCTGGCAGCCAGAAAGCCAACCATATCCTGGTTTGTGTCAGGAGAAGTGTGGCGAGCAGGTCGAGGGAGGGGATTCTCTGTCTCTACTCTGCTGTCATGAGACCCCACCTAGAGTGCTGCGTCCAGCTCTAGGGCCCTGAATATTAGAATATCGTTCGGCTGGAGCAAGTCCAGAGGAGGGCCACGAAGATGATCAGAGGCCTGGAGCACCTCTGCTATGGGGACAGGCTGAGAGAGTTGGGCTTGTTCAGCCTGGAGAGGAGAAGTCTCCGGGGACACCTTCCAGTACCTGAAGGGGACCTATGAGAAAGTGTGTGTGTGTCTTTTTACCAGGGCATGTAGTGACAGGACAAGGGTTATCGGGTTTAAACTGAAAGCAGGGACATTTAGATTGGATATCAGGAAGAAATTCTTCCTGGCGAGGGTGGTGAGGCACTGGAACAGGTTGCTCAGAGAACCTGTGGATGTCTCATCTCCAAATGTCTTCAAGGCCAGGCTGGAGCAACCTGATCTAGTGGAAGGTGTCCCTGCCCATAGCAGGGGAGTTGCAACTAGGTGATCTTTAAGGTCCCTTCTAACCAAAACTGCTCTATTATTCTATGATTTTACAAAAAGCTATGTAAATATGTGTCAGGGAGATGGGATATAGACAGCTTTGGGGTGTATTCACAATATTGCTGTATCTGAGGAGTGGGAAGAAATTACTCTCTTCTGATCTATATGTAGGTTATACTAACTGGAGAAATCAATACTTTGCCAGGGAGATTCCAAAACACAAGGAAGATGTAGACAAACTGGAGAACCTAAGGGGAAGCTCAGAAAATGTTGGGCTGTCAGAGAAAGATAGAAAGACCTGAGTTAATTTAATCTCAAAAAGGGGACATAGAATGTGAGTAACTTGCTAACAGGTTATTAATGCTCCAGCTGAGGATGTCTAAACCTGATTACCTCCTTCTCACACGGAACTGTCATTAGCAGTCAAATGTATCATGGAAAAGCTGGATGGCACCTCCAGAATCAAAATTATTTGGATCTTGCATATCCTTCAAAAAGATAAGGGTCCCTGTTCTAACAGTAAAGGATTCTGGGATTAGGACCTGAAGAAGTAGAGACTGGGGCCTCACTTAGATGACACACACATTTAGGAGTTCCTTATAATACTGAGTTTAAAAGCAGCATTTCTGACAACATACGGGATTTTTGGCTTGTCATTCAGAAATATCCAGCCCTCCCTAACATGGTACAGATGGAGTCCTGGTGTTCTGCAATACGTTCAGAGGTGAAGTGCAAACAAACTGGGTAGCATGGATCTAGCTTTGAGTATCTAAAGAAAAATCTTAAACAAAGGAAAGCCCTGTGCTGCAGAATCAGCAATGTAATGAGCGTGATTGGAAGGCCATTGTACATTGAGGAGTTAGCGATCCATGTAACAGTTAATGTGAATGGTACCAAGCCAGGGCTGTGCTCTGCTATGCTTGTGACATGAACATCTTGACCTTCAAGTGTGTCTCGTTCTGTGCTTATCTACTGGCTATGGGATAAACTTACGTGGCTGACCATAGCAGTGCAACCGACAGGCAGCTCCTGCTTTGGAATCAGTGATTACACCACCTGCACAGCCTTGCCTTAATCTAATAGAGCAGCAGTAAGTTCCCATGGGAACACCCTTTGGTTGAACAGTGGAAATGATGAATAGAATTGTTTTCCTTGTAAGAAAATCCGGTAAAAGCTCAGGGGAACAAAATGAGATAAATTTTCCATGGATGGATTTGCACAGCATGCCACAGTCATTTGATACTGAACAACTTGGGATTTGCCAGCACCCAAAGTGATGTAAATTTGTCTATACCATGCTTTCTTTCTTAATAGTATTACCTTTAACAATACTATTAAACAGTACTTTACAGAGTCTGAGTGTCTTTCTTACTGGGATCATAAGAAAGCAAACCATCCTGGTGCTATACAACCTTGTCATTCCTTTATCTCTATTTTCCACTCAAAATCCTGAAATGAACAATAATTTATAGTGTCCCTCAGAGACTCATGATATGACACCGTAGGATATGTTCATCAGGTTGCCATCCATATTCTAGAAAACACTTGAGGTCATGTTAAAAAAAGGGTTGAGGTGCCAGAAGGAAATTGTTTAATCCAACCATGCCATGAGAAGCCACATTTGTGCACATATCTATCCAAAGAATTTTTACCTCAGACTTAAAAAATTGAAAACTTTTTTGTTTGTAAATAAATAGTTGTCTTTCTTAGTTGTTTTTACAATGACAGATGAGGTTTGATTTATTCAGTCCAGTAACAAATTTTCTCAAAAATGTAATGTCTAGGTGAAGCCTGCATGTCCTCACAAACCCTCTGATATATACCCAGCATCAGTCATGGTGTGAAGAAGGGATTCTGTTAGAGAGATGACCACCTGTTGTTGCCTCTAGTTGTTATGAGGTTTGTGTAAGAAGCAGGAGTCTTAAGTAGTAACTTTCTTTATGTGCAGGAAAAATCGTAATTAAAAGAAAGTGAAGCTAAAAGCGTTATTATGGAGATACAATGCTTTATGGTTGTGGTTAGAGGAGGGATGGGGCACTGCTTCCAGTGTTCAAAGAGTGGCAATACCACAGCAAGTGTCAGTGTCCCCTCTCACAGAAGAAACTAATCAGATGAAGATCTGACATCTTTGCAGCAAAACCCAAAACCACATTGATGTAATTCGTTCTTGGGAAGGTAAATGGAAATCCTGTGTCTAGTCAATGTATGTGACAGACACGCAACAGTGTGTGACCCTGGAATAAGATCTCGAATGACTCCAGTAATTCCCACCGCAGATTTATCTATTGTCTCAAACTGCCGCCTCCTCTTTAGATCCTCATTTCCAGAGGATCTTTTACTCTCTTTCTGACAGACATCAATGCAACATCTTATATTTACTTAGTGAAATTATCTACTGTGGGTAACACATAAAGACACCAATCCAGAAATCTCCAGGATCAAGAGGGTTCTTCACATTTCCTCCAAAAGATTTGCAAAAAGCTGTAATTGACAAATGTTGTGAAGTACACTTAAGAATGAAATTAATGCATTGTGCAAATATATTCAGATTTTGTACAACTTCCATGATTATGTTCCTGCCAGTCAGCACACATTTTAATGCATTATTCCAGCACCTGGTGCCTGAATAACAACTAAATTACATGCTACCAACACGGCTTATTTGCTTTATTGAGTTATAGGTGGATGAGTGAAAGAGGGACCCAAAATGTTTGTGTTTCATGTAATTCAGATTTCCGCTTCAGAGGAGAGTGTTCTTCCTACATGTATTTTTCCCAGCAAAATAGTCCAAGAACTGCCATGCATTTGTAAGGAATCTCACTCTTTTTCTACCATTTTACTTGTGTGCATGTATGCCGGGGTGCTGTGGCACAGGTTTGGCTGAAGTGGAACAAAGTCCCAAAATAGCAAATAATTTGCTGTACTCCAGGGCAGCTGAGTAGTCACAAGACAACTATTCCTGTTATCAAACATGCATCTCTTTCTATACAGGAAGAGCAACAGTGTCTCCAGTGGGTTTCTGCTCCTTAGAATTTAACTCTAGGACGCTGGAGGTACATTTTCTGCCCAAGACTACTATCTCTGTATGTATTCCTGTGCCTCCATTATTCATTATTTCTAACAATAAGCCTAAACCTTAGGAAGGGTCCTGCAGAGACAGGTAAAAAAGATTCACTCATATCCATCATCCCCAGATGACCAAAGACAATTACAGACTCCTGACAGACTGCAGTAAAAAGTGCCTAATGAAGGTCTTCTACTAGGCAGGCTGGTAAATGGAACATGGCTTGGCTTTTATTATGTTATCTTTAAAAAAAAAAAAGGGCAAACTATTCATTATGGGTGAGGAAAGATTCTGTCTTCACAACAATCCTCCCTTGGACACCCTGTGCCAAGGGGGGAACAAACCCCAGTGAACCACAGTATTTACCCAACTTGGCCCAGCGTGGACACAGGGGGAAGGACAGGGACCTTGAAGCCTTATCTGGAAGGAAACCTAGAGTCACTCTACAGCCTTGAGCATCTGTAAAGTGTAACTGTTTGTTTGCCCCTGTAAGTATTGCAGTCTGCCTAGGTGTCAGACCAGGATGTCACACCCAGCTCTGTAGGGCCTTCATAACTACAGCTGCAGTGAAGAAAAAGCCTTAGTCCCAGAAGGAGTTAGGCAGACTCCACCACTGAGTGAACATTACTAACAACAACAGCATCGTGTCGTAAGGAACTGCAAGAGCTGGAATAAGCATTTCCTTACATGTTTGGCAAAAGAAAGCCTCACAGATCCACAGGAAAAGAGCAAGAACAGGCATCTGATGATGTGTTGCCTAGAAACACATCTGCAAGACGGAGCGGATGGATTGTTTTCACATAGAATGAAAGTTTCAAAGTCAATTTAAAGTCCTATATAGAACATTTCACAGAAATCCAAAATTAGGCTAGCACAACAGAGACGCCTGGAGAAAAAGAAAGGAAAAGACTCAACATACAAAGGTAGAAGAATCACTAAGCCCTTTCTCCTTAATATTTGGTAGCTGCACACAATAACCGAGGACTTAGAATACTCAGTCAAAATGGACCATAAAGCATGGGAGGATCCTGGCAGCAGGTCTAAGATCTTCTCATGTTACTAGAAGTTGATCAAGACAACACTTCATTTCAATCTGCTGGTTTGCATTTAGTGCTCTTCAAGACACTGAACTTCTGCTAATATTCTCCAGGCATTTTTTCCTATCATGCCTCTTTGGTATAGAATGTCATTTCATTTGTTAAAATACAAATATTTGTATCTCTGATTTCAAAGTTTTACAGAAGCTTTGTCAGTCCCAATTACTCACACCTCTCATGCTTTTATCCCAAGGTTTGAGATTGTCTTCAGGCTCTAGTCCCTTGCACCTCTAGCCTCATTTCATCTCTAACACCATGATATGAAAAATCAGCTTACACTAAAAAAGAGAAAGAAAAGAAACAAAAGAATTCTGTGTTCTTACAGTTAAAAATAAAGACCTAAAGCTCTGTGTTCCTAAACTGAAAGTTACTTAATTTTGGCCATACCTAAAATAATTTTTATACATAAACTTGGCTTAAAAATAAATATTTGTTCTATGATAAATAATTTCCTTTCTTTGACTGTGATTTTTTTCTGTTTTGAGTCTTGAAAGTTGAATATGTATCATTCTTAAACCTTTCTGTGCACTGGAGACCTCTAAAAGCCTATTATTTTAATGAAGAAAATTAAATAATCCCATAACCCCAGAAAGTGGTGTTTTAAGACAGGAAATTGGATTAAATGCCAAGTGCTGGTCATTCTGTATTGCTTCACAGCCCTCCAGAAACAGATCCCTACCCCTAAACCCATTCTTACCAGACATACACAGTCATGTATTGGAAAATTATTAAACCCAGGAAGAGCCAGGGAAGCAGGTTAATCACAATTTAGGTAAAGTATTACCGACACAGTCTAGAAGATGCACTTGGCAATTCAGTGCATAAAAGCTGCCTTATTCCTGCGGAGACAATACTAAGGAGACTGCAACTACCTACTATACCTGAATAACACTTACAAACCAACTCATGTTTTATTCAGAGGTTTAGATCTGTTTGACAGTTTCACACCTTCGGACATGTTTTCATTAACATTATGTGATAAGCTAATAGCTTTCTTTCTTTCTTTCTTTGTGACTAACTACACTTAGGCACTGAAAGACATTACTATAAGGTAATGCTGCAACATCTGGTCTCCTTGATTTTCTATCAGCAAACAGATGTGTAATTACAAGGAAGACCCTACTATTTAGTGCAAATTGAATTTCCAAGCATATTTCTAAGGCTTCCTGGTTTCTGGCACACAGGTTAATGTCAAGTGATAATGATCATCTCTCAGTGACTGGAAAAAAAGGAAAAGCTTGAAGTAAGCTAGGGCTCACCATGACAGTACATGCCTCCCATTTCTAGCAATGCTGCCTCAACATGCTCTGTTTCACTGTCAAAAGTCCAGGCAGTAGCTGCAGTTTCACCAGTTGGCTACAGTGCCCTCACCTCTCAAGGAAGAAAAGTGTCAGCATTTCCATTGAGAAAAAACCATAATGAAGAACATCATGTAGTAATATACAAAAAACTTAGGAGGTTTTTCTGATATGGATGAGGTAACACCTGAAGATGGAACTAAGCCATAACATCTGGATCTCCATGTCAGTAACCATTACATGAGGCTATGCATTATTCTTCTATTGGTATTACAGTAGCATAAAGAAGAAAAGTTTCTCTGGTAAGGCTCCAAGGAGACAGAAAGAATCTCTTTCCTGCTCAAATGGGTGAGACAGGGTAGGATTTACTGATGCCAAGCATGAGTCTAGCAGAAGACACAACCTAAGGATTTATTTTGCCTTGATGATATGCAGGTGTCTGATCTATTATGAAATGTAGTTGTCTGATGGCTTTGTTTCATGATAGACTCAGCTGAACCAAAAAAGAACACCACAAGGTAATAAAGGAGTAACATTTCTAGCCTTAAAGCCAAGAACTGCAGAATCTCTGCCTCCTGAGCTTTATAGCGAAGACTCTAATATGCCTCAGTTTTGATGCAGCAAAAAGAAAAGCTTACTTGACAGCCTAGCCTTCACACACTGCCAGTGGGACAAATTCTGGATTTCAGTAAGCCTTGGAAAATGAGAAGAAACCTGGAGAGTGGACTTCTCACAGTCCACTAGTATTTCGTATCCTATTAGAAACACACAAAAGACTACTATATTAAAACCAAGAATCATTACAGGTCTAAATTACTGTATTGCCCACAATCATTGAGGTACAGCCTCAGTAATGTCTGAAATACATAGGAGAAGCAGGAAGAAATTTTAACTTTATCAAAAACTGAATGCAAACCATACAGCAGGTTAAAGTTAGATACAATTCATTTTAGTTTCTTAGAGATAATAACACTTTAACTTCTTACTTGGGCAACAGGCAGCCTGGTGGGCACAGGAGAAACTAACCTCTGATGGGACTTAATCTGTCATTTCAGGGCAATATCTTCCCTAGCGTACCCTGCAGCACAGCCTAGTCTTCAGGTATTTCTGGAAACTAGTTTATGAAATCCTCTTGAAAGTTCTTCAGTGTATGAATACTTCATCATAATGAATATCTCCTTTACAGCTCCCCTCCTGCACTGAAAGGTAGAGCACAGCCTGGATAAAGGCTAGGTATGTACCAGCACACAAGAGAAGGAGTTTGAGAGCATACAGGCTTTCATTATTAAGCCTGCTTCTGGGAACACTCCACCTTGCCACTGCTGTTGGTTTAACATGCACATCATCCAACAAATACCAGTTAGTTTCACTTGAGTTGCCAGTCAATTTTCAGATTTGGGCTTGTAAAGCGACTCATGTGAAATTTTCCTACATGACGGCAGACAAAAATGGTCATAAGAAAGCAAAGCTGTATTTACCAGAGAAGCACAGTTAATTTCAGGTCAATGTCTCTCCCATATTCTCATAAGAACTCTCCTAAACAGATCTTACAACAGATTTCTCTCTCCCTTGAAAGGCATACTCTGATTCATGGTCCAGAGATGTCAGAAGTCAGAAGTCAGCTTTGTCCCCATTGCTGCTGCAGAGCTTTTTTAGCTCTGCATGGGTCAGTTAGGCCTGCTAGCTTTACCTGCTATTGAGATAGTTATCAAGGGAAGATATGCCTCTTGCAATGGCCCGGATTTTGCCTAGCTTATCCAGGGATTGTGCCTGGCTAAACATGGCTTAGAAGACCAGTAGGCTTAGGTCCCTTCAAACAGAAGTAATTTCCCAGTTGACAGAAAGAGACAGCCCCATTCCAGAGGACAATTCAAACTGTATCATGGGATGAAACACAATGATTCCTCCCATGGTCTGGAGCCCTCTTCATCTCTACATTGCCTGTCAAACAAGTCCAGAACAACCATGTTCAGAACCTTTGTTGAAATCAGGATCTATCACATTAGCAACATTCCTCTTATCTGCAAGGTCAGACACCCTGTCAAAGGAGAAAAATGTATTGGTGTGATATGATTAATTCTTGACAAATCCATATCAGCTGCTTTCTATCCTTGTAATATGCTCTTGGGAGCTTGTAAATGTATTTCTTAATAGTTTCCCTGAGAACCTTTCCCCCCGTTGAAGCTGTTCCCCATGGTCTCATTTTCACTTTTTAAAAAGAAGTGGGATGCCTGACCTTCTCAGACTCCTGGGAATTTCCTCAGCTTCTGTGACTCATTAAATATTGTATTGTGGGCCTCATGAGTCCCTAGCAATAAAATCTGGTAGTAAAGAATTGGGTTTTAAGAGCTGCTTAAGGATTCTTGCTACTTTGTGTACTCCCTCCCCCAGTTAAATTAGTGGTAACTGGTTGTTAAAGTAGTGGATCTGCAGTCATAACCATGGCCTGTAACTCAGTGCTGGATACAACTCCTGGCAGAAATTATGACCTTCCTCCAAAAATAACCATGTGACCTATGACTGACAAGATGAACTCAGTGGTGATCATCTTCATCTCACAATTTTGGTTTTGCTTTTTTTCCCATTTGTAAGAAAAATGTGAAAAATTTTTTGTTTTCTTCTAATGATATGAAATTTCCATGAAATCTTCTATATCAAGGATATTTTAAAAATAAGTGTACCTTGTAGTTCCATCTGCAAAGTTTGAGTTCTCCCACTTACAAGAAAACCATCATCTGTAAAAAGAAATAAAGCTTCGTTTGATGTGTCTGTCATGCCACAATGACAGAGTACAGTGGACTTACATTCAGTGGGCTACAATGTTTAATCACAAATTTCATCATCACAGAACAATGTTGTCTTTTTGTCATCAAATAACCACAAGTAAGTTGCCAAAGATTTGAAATTGAAATATAATTTCAGAACACACACAAACTAGAAAATGTATTCTGGGATTCTTATTGTAGTTCGTAAACATCCCCCACCTTCCTTCTTCTTTCCTCAACTTTATATGCTAAGCATCACATCCCATGTTATTGGAATATCCCTTCGTTCAACTGGGGTCAGATGTCTCAGTTGTGTCCCCTCCCAACTATTTGTGGAGCCCCAGCCTACTGGCACCCTACTCACTGGTGGGGTGGTGTGAAAAGCAGAAAAGGCCTTGACTCAACAGCACTGCTCAGCAGTAGCTAAAAGATTCCTGTATTATCAACACTGTTTTTAGAACAGATCCAAAATAGAACCCCACACACTAGCTGCTATGAGGAACATTAACACTACCCCAGCCAAAACCAGCACAAGAGAAAATCTCAGCTCAAGCATCATTGGGGAAATAAGGTTACTTATACTTTTCATTATTTAATCAAATCCAAAGGCTCAAACACTAACTACAACACTTAATAACTTGAGCTAAAAAATGATTCTTCCTGGAATAAGTGAAGCTCACAACATGTGTTTTTTTACTCCCCTTCCTTTCCTCTTGATGACAGTCTTCACCACCAAAAAAAAAAAAAAAAAAAAAAGAGCAGTGTTCTCCAAAGATTTCTTATTGCTCAACCATATAAGGAAAATATTTTTGAGCATACAGCCCTGATGTATATATATATGTTTATTCATTAGTTATATACAGGTACTACTCTAATAATACGCTATGTACATAACAAAACATGCACCAAAATAGAAATTTTAAAATAGTACGTAAAGATG
>NW_010229383.1:0-3919 GCF_000690775.1 Eurypyga helias
ATCAGTTCCCTGGAGAGGCCAAAGTGCTGTGAAAGGGAACAACGAAGTGTATGTGTATTCTAGGATTAAAAGTTGCAAGGTACATTTTAGAAGTGTCCAAACTGAACTCTTAGATTTATTTTAAATAAATGAAATATGAAAATACTATGAATTTACTTGTGTATAACAATAACACTTTAATATTTAGTCAAGGAACCATGAAATGTAAAAACTTACTACTTACATTAAGAACTCACCTATTACATCTCAGTACTCTAACGATGACAAATTCTCTGAGGGATATGGGAACACTTCTATGATTATGGTGTGGCTCTTCGGTGAGTGGAAGCAAATTTGTGCCTTGGGCTCTTGCTCTTTCTAGCACTTGAGACTTAGGAGTGTCAGGCACATAACAAAAGCATTAGGTGTTTGAGTTCAACTCCATTAATATCTGTCTGGGGCTCAGGGTTAAAATGTACTGTCTTTACAGTAAGGATCAATTGAATTGATGCGTTCATTACCCTGGAATATTATTAACACCTGCATTTAGGTGTTAATAACTAGCATCATATGAGTCAGACTTGATTACTTTTTTTTGTCATGAGCCACACATATAAGAACTATTTGAGTGCTACAATGTATTTCATCTTAGAGCTAATGTTTAGTACAATCCAACTATTTCACAGTAACAGTATTCTCACTAGTGACACCAGAACAGCAAAACAAAGACTAAAGTTTGACTTAAATTTTAAATACATTTTTAATGATCACACCTCACTAAAATACTTATGCTGAATATTGCCCATGCCTAGCTTTATACATGTTAAAGTCATTAATATAAGCAATAGAGTACTTCAAAAAATACAAAAGGGCATTACTGAATCATTTAAAAAAATACTTATTTGTAATTAAAGTTTTGTCAAAAACTATTGTGATCTTTTATAGCTGCAGATAATGAAAATACTCAAGAATTATTCTGAAATTTTATAGTACTGAAGTGGAAGATTAAACATAATAATGTAATTCTTATTTATTTAGATTGTGGAAGTGTCCATCTTTTCTTAAAGAGTACAATATGGTTAGTATTAATTCTGAAAGACTGACAATACCCCTTTGTTAGATAAGCTACTGCAACAAGTTTCCATGTACAGAACTTGCACTCAAAGGGAGAAAGCCCTAAGAATAAAAAAAATTCAATAATTATTAGTTATGTACATAAAAATCTATAGTCATACAGTGAAAAAAATACTACAAACCTATGTCAACACAAAGGAATAAAATTCTGTTACTGTATCAATTACTGCATTGCAGCACTTAGGGTTTTTTTATTAAATATTTTTATGTAAAAAAAACCCCAAAAACTTGTTACATCCTGTTGCCCGTAATGTGGTTCATATTGATAAACACACAACTGCTACTCAGAGACTGGGCACTGCACAGATTATAGCTGCAGCCTTGGGCTTCTCTGTTTCATATCTCTGAAAATCATCAGCCCATGTTTTACACAAATAGGAATTTGTTTCCCAAAAATGAACTCTGCTTTTTCTTTCACAGCAAGTAATCTGAATGTTTGTGATAGGCAAAACATAACTAGATATTACTATGGGTAGTACAGAAGGGGAAAATTCAACTCTTAACTAGAGAGAATCTTACTCAATTTATTCAATAATTTCTAATTAATTTTATAAGTCTATATTATAGCCAATGTTTCCCATCAAGGAGCATGTATGCCCCATTGCATACTACACAATATAGTAATGGTCAAAATTCTCTCAACTAAGACAACTTTAGATTCAGGTTTCTACTGTTTAATTATAATTTCTTTTTGATAATTTTATTGTAATAAATACCAAAAAAATTGAAATTAAAAAAATCCTCTTTGCTATTGGGAAATCCATGTGACCAGGACACAATTTGTTTATGAGCAAGGAAGTGTTATTAAAAATAAGTTTTTTAATATAAATACTGTCAGAAATGGCTAAAAAACTAGTGACAGTTTTAGACTACATCTGTATGAAATTCTTAGATTTTATCATTTGGGAGTTTCCTTGTGAAGTATATTCAACTCTTTCTACTAGTATCATGTGATATGTCATGCAACATATTCTCAAAGTATGAAATTCCCACTGTAAAAGCTGCTCCTGGCCCTGAGAAATACAGTATTTCATTGTTTGCTTCAAAAATGTCCTGCTTACAGAGCTGCAGGGGTGACGTCTGCTTTTTCTACTTCTCCCTACTTTAACAATACCTACCTTAGCATGAGATGTTTCTTTTTGTACATTGAGGAAAACCCCATGAACAGTAAAAACATAAAGGTGAGAAAATATTTCTATTTAGAAAAATTCCAGTGGTGAAACAGCAAAAAGGCGTTTCCCGTGGGAACAATTACTAGATTCTAAGGAGTTAGTAATCAATTCAGTTTAATGTTTTTTCTGTACATGAGAATATTTTGGAATACTGTTACTATTCCTCACAAATTGAATAATGTATTAGAATTCCGTAAGCTGGTTTCATAAAAACAGCCTCCTACCTAAAGTTAAATGTGTAAAAGATAATAAACATAAGATTTACTTACACCTGTTTCTGATAAACACATTTGAAAATGCAGCAGGGTTAAATGGTTAATGCTCCCCTAAAAAGTTTAGTTGTTTTAGAATTTTTTCTGTTTGCAAATCTGCTGCTTTTCTTACTTTTTAGCAAATCAACTGCTTATGAAAGGCTTGTGGCACTGTAGTCAAAACAAATGCTTCTGAAAGTTTCAATATTATTTTTTTCAGTTTACAAAATGTGAAAACATCTTTGAATTAGTAAAAAAAATAGGCTAATATACAAACACTTTAAAAAAAAAAAATTTGTGAAGGAATGTAGCATAGTTACCTTGATTCATATCCATTCACTCCTCAGATACTGGTAGCTAGCTCCTTTTGACACAAACCTCTCTCTGTTAACCCAGAGAAACACATACATAGCCAGTTAGCCCAAACAGAATAGTCATTCAGTTTTCCCCAACTTTAAACTATCATTACCATTTGGACAGCATTAGAAAGAAATTGAAGCATACAAGGAATAGACTATAGTTTCTTTTTATATCAAAATGTACTCTTGAAAATGTGTTTGGCACAGTGCTAAATCATATAGTTGATACTAAATATTGCAGGATACAATAAAACCCTGGAGTTAACTTGTGTTTATACCCTTTAAGGGATAAAAATAAAAATATACCAATTATTCAGAAGTCAGCCTATACAAACTGTATAAACAATAATTTATGTCTTGTTTTGAAAACCACTAATATAGTAAATTTTACATAACACTGCAAAATAATATAAATGGATTTAAACAGATCTTTACAGTAAGAAAATAAAATGAAAACAGACAAGTAACAAAGAGAAGTAAAAAAATTTATTGCAGTATTGGTTCCACCAGATTTGCTGGGGATCCCTTTTCTTGTATGATTTCAGGGTGACCTAATACATCAAAATCTACATTTATAAAAACTCCTCCTGCAGATAGGTCATTGATACTGCATGCTTTTTTTTTTTTTTTTTTTTTTTTTTTTTTTTTTTTTTTTTTTTTTAAAAAAAAAAATTTTTTAAATAATTTTTTTTTTAAAAATTTTTTTTTTTTTTTTTTTTTTTTTTTTTTTTTTCCAGTTTTTAAAGCCACTCGAGCTTTCAGTCTCCTTATTGCTCAGGTTTTTCCTGCCAAGTTTGGGCTTTTAAATTGAACCTAAAATTAGTGATGCCTTCTGATACGGTCCTCTTAAGTGAGATTCTTCTCAATTTTAGCCAACTAAAATCTGGAGCAAAAATGAACTGAAAAGTTTCTGCTGCACAACAGCGAAGGAAGCTCCCACATAAATGTTTACCAAACATTTCCTTCTTTTTTCCTGTGTCCCAGGTTCCATTATTACTCTTCATTTAACTGATTTTTTTTTTTT
>NW_010229384.1:0-2471 GCF_000690775.1 Eurypyga helias
GCTGGGATGCCACACCAGCCCTGCAGCACGCCCCCTCCCCGCCATCTTCCAAGGGCTCTCGACAGAACGGAAGGCTCAGGGGTGAACCCCCATCAATTCGGGCTCCCCCAGCTGTCGGGGCCCTTCCGCCGCCGCTCCTGAGCCGCTCCTGAAAGGCGAGAGCTGCTAGGTTTGGGTTTTCACTTGGCTGGTCAGTTGGTTAAGGCTCCTGCTGCGGCAAAGGTCATCCCATCGCTCCTCGGGGGGTACAGTGCGGCTTGGGGCAGGGAAGGCGGGGGAGGGGCGGGAACTGCAGAGCACACCCAAGAACCGGGAGCACGACGCCCCAGCGTCAGGGCACGACGATGTTTCCTCTGGTGCTTTCCACTGCTGTAATTCCCAACGTGCCGCTTGCAGTTTGGCTGCGGCCGAGCACGGCGACCGCTGCCGTGCCCGTCGGGAACCCCAGACCCCTGGGAGTGCCCAGCTGCCGCCTTGCCCAGGCTGTCTGCGTTCCGCAAACCAGCAGAACCAACTACCCGTTCGAGCCTTTGGCCAGCCGCTTCCGAGAGCCTCTTGGCCATCCTCCTTTCTGCCGAGGGACGGCAACTTTTACTCTTTCCGACAGGCTTGGCTGGGGTGTTTTCAAAGGATACGTGGGTTTGCTGAATCCTTCTGCATCTTCCCGGGCAACTGTTTAGTGAGTCTTCCAGACGCCTTCGCTCCTCTCTTATCTGCAGATATTTGTATCCTCTGTGGGTGCTTAAATTCTGACTAAAGATTTTCCCCACTTTCACTGTTTCCTTTCTAAATAACCATTCCTGAAATGAACGCCTCATCACTGGTTTGGGTGCTTCTGTTCCAATGAACCTTTGATCCCGCAAGTATTTTGTCCTTCCAGCTGCTTTGCAGGCCCAATGCAGTGACACATTTAGGGTTCTCTTTCTAAACTGGAGAATATTCCTGTCATCTTTCTGCTACTCCAGGGCCTCAGGAGCGACACCTGAGCTCCGGAGCATGAGCTGCTCTCAACGCGCTGCGGTACTTGACAGGTTCATGGGTGGACAGCCCAAGCCATCCATTCCGTTCAGTTCTTTGTCACTCTCCTCCCCAGCTGAGGTTTTGTGCTGTTGTGTTACCAGCATCCCTCATGCAGGTCCCAAGAGCCCGTCGGCACCTCACACCGGCCTCTTTCCCGATTCCTACTTCAAACAAATTCATGAAACCTCTGAGTTTTCTGTGGCAACACCCTGGTCTCTCTTGTCCCAGAAAATAAGGTTTTAAAAATGGTGAATCCTAATTTAACTTGGCAGCTCAAAAGCTTTAGGGAAAATGACAGAAGACGACCCGTCTAGAACTCTCAGCGGAAAGGACAAAGAGGTTTATAAATCAAGGCTGCAAATCTGGAGCAACCGCGCGCAGCGCTGAAGACGAGACAGAGCACGAGCGAGGCACTGAGGCAGATACTGGGGCACAGTAAGGACAGCAGCGCCTGCCCATGGTGCCCCGAGGGCGGCGAGGAAGGAGGGACTAGGATCAAATCCTGCTGATTTCCTGGTGACACTGGGATCAAGCCCTGGTGTTGTCCCAGTGACACCAACACCAAGGTCGAGGAGAGGCTGCTCACAAAGGGGTTCCGATAGCCAGCGCACGTCTCCCTGGTGACAAATCCATGGCTCCTGCTCAGCGGTTGGGTCAGCTGTGCTTCCCAGGCAGCATTTGCCAGCATTGGTACCCAGTTAGCACCCACAGGGCTGCTCCAGCCAGAGGCACAGCAGAGCTTTCCGTGTCCTAACGCACAGAACAAAGAGGGAGGTACGAGCCAGATCTGGCACTGAGAGAGACGAGGCCAGGCAGTGAGAGAGGCTACCAGAGCCAAGAAATGGTGCAAGATCCAAAGACTCCAGAAGGTTTGGGTGGGAAGAGACCATAAATCCCCCCAGTGTCCCCCACCATGGGCAGGGACACCTTCCACTAGATCAGGTTGTGCCAAGCCTCATCCAGCCTGGCCTTGGACACTCGCAGGGATGGGTCATCCACAGCTTCTCTGGGAACCTGGCCCAGTGCTCCCACCCTCTGCGGGAAGAATTCCTTCCCCGTGTCCCATCTCCCTCTGTCCATTTAAACCCGTCACCCCTTGTCCTGTCACTCCCTGCCCTTGGAAAAAGCCCCCCCCCCAGCTTTCTTGTAGCCCCCCAGGCATGGGAAGGGGCTCTGAGGTCTCCCCGGAGCTTCCCTTCTCCAGGCTGAACCCCCCAACTCTCCCAGCCTGTCCCCAGGGCAGAGGGGCTCCAGCCTCGAGAGGACCTGCTTCCCAAAAAACAGTACTGTTTTTATTAACCCATAAGAAAATGACAGCGTTGTGTCATTTTTCTCCTCAGTGTAGTATTTAGAGCTGGAAACAGATGCCGAGCGCAGGGTTTGTCTGGGCAATGAACCGGCTCTGCCCCAGCCCGGCAGCCGCAGGCTGAACCGGTGCGGCGGGGGGGGGT
>NW_010229384.1:2538-7510 GCF_000690775.1 Eurypyga helias
CAGCCTTCCCGCAAAGACTACGAGACGCTGATGCTGCTACTGTGTGCAAAGATGCCGCAAGAGCTAACCGTACGCGCGGATGAGAGCGGGACCTGCTCTCCCAGGCTCGTTTTGAGGAGGAAAAGCGCGAGTCCCTCCAAACTAGCGCTACTAAACCGTGTGTTGGGCAACACCAGCTGTTGCCTGAGTCTGAGGCTACTGGTCAAGGGACGACCCACGCGAACGTTGCTCAGGCATCGATCGGGGCCGCCCGTTGGTGCTCTGCTCCCTCCTGCATGATGAGATCAGCGCTGCAGCGCTCGCTGCCGCGCAAGGACGCGGCTCAGATGAAACCAGAGACGGAAAACAAATGGGAGGGTGGGAATCAATAACCACTGTGAATTATTCAGTTCCATTAAATGGGAATAAAAGTGCAAGCAAATTGCATCTTTAGACCAGTGATCCCAGGAGAATTTTTTCTACAGGAGCCCAACTGTCTACGGCAGGTTTTCCTGCAGAATCAGCAGCGCTCAATACAGTGTCAGAGGCAAACAGGCAGGATTAGGTCAAACCCAGAGCATTCACCTGCTTGAAGGCAAAGTAAAATTGTGAATTTTCACAACAGCCACCAGCAACGCCCAGACAAATCCCCAACAGGCCTCAGCTCACAGAAACACGAGTAAAACTACTGGGAACGGGTCATCCGACAGACACACGCGGCCTTGCCCTGTGGTGTTGTTTGGGGATTTTTATCCCATCTTTCTTTCAACCGTGAGAAATTTAAGTCTCATCCCAGCAAGTTCTACAGATGAAGAGGAGCACGATGGGAGGAAACAAACCCCGTTTTAAATGGATTCAGAATGCATTCCGCCAAGTCCCTTTAACGAAGGGCTGAGAAACCGAAATGAGTCACAAGCTGCCGCCCCAAGGACAGACCAGCAGAGACTCGGTATTTCTCCCAAAAGGAAAAACACCCTCATCGACCAAGACATGAAGCACTAAACAAACCAAAATACGCTGCTTTTGCTGTGTCCTGGAAAAGGGTCCAACGATCGCCTTGGGGTTTTCCTTCGCCATCAAATTAAAGGGTTAAATCTTCTCCCAAGGTCCATTCAGACAGGCCCAGACACCCTGAACCTTCTTCCGGGAAAGCCGGTACAGCAGAACCGGCTCAGCGCGACCCCTCCGCTTCCCCTTGCAGAGCCAGAGATGCTCAGGGACAAACCCACTCACTCTTCACTCCCTTCAAAAGTTTGAATTTCCTAAACTGCCGAAATTTGACCACAACGTCTGGGGTCAGAAACCAGAGTAACAATTTAGGAGGGCAGGCTCTGACCTTAGAGAAACTACCAGGGAATTCATGGCTGCAGCAATGGCAGGTGGGGGAGCTTCGGGCTGAGAAACGTGGAAGCCAGTTATCCGTGGAGATAAAACACCAGAAACCCCTTGCCAAATAAATATATCTGTTTATTTCTAGATAAATCACTGTATCAACACAACCTGGTTTGCACAGGCACATCCTTGTCTAAGTACGGAATCCTGGCACTGTGCTGGCAGCGTGGCCAGCCGGCTTCTGCGCATGATAGTCCCAAGCCACGAGCAGAGGGGAGGGAGGGAGCACGGCGGGTACCCACAGCAGCCACGTTTGCCATCACGGCAGAGCCCCACGCCTTCCACCCACGGCAGACGGCTCCCGCTCTCCCACCGCCCGCCCCGATAGCGGGAACCTGGTTGGGGGGCACTTTCCCTCTCCTTCTGCCACGGGCGAGGTTTGGGGAAACAGCCGCTGCCCAGCAGGAAACGGCGCGGGTGAGCCCGGCTCAGCGAGGGGGGGACATGGGGGTACCGCAGGCTACTCACATAGACTCACAGTGTGGGCGGCACCGAGACCACTCGGCGGTTGTCAGGTTCATGTTTTGGTCTATGTTTTCATTTTCAAAAGGCAGATTCTAAGATTCTGAAACTGGCAAGATGCCAACAGAGTCACAAGCATTATCTGAGGTCAGGACACCCAAGGTGGTCCGATTTGCAGAGAATGCAGCAGGAGGTAAGAAGGCTGCAGGGAGTAAGGCTTCTTCCAGCAGAGAACTTGGATACAGGCAGAGAGAAATACAGTGGCCGGAGACCACAAATTCAACCGAAAAACGAGGCGCAGTTTTAACCACGGCCGGTATTCACCAAAACTGACTGCCCCTGGTTGATGGCAACTGCTGGCAGCCCGATTCATTCAGGCAGACACCTCACCTTAAAGAGTCTGTGTAACACAGAAGTCATTGCACCCCAAACACTATCGAGAGTTACAACATTCCTCTGGCTTGAAATAAAACTAGAAGAGTGTCCGCAGGCAGCAGGCTGACTTTCTGTGCAGCACTCTGTCCCCAAAGCTTGACCTGAGCATCTGACTCTTTTGTTCCATCACTGCTTCGTACAGGCTGGTGAGACAAAGCCAAGAGTACAAGTTACAGATGGAACAGGGACCCGGTGCGGATCCTCTGCAGTAGCACATTTTCCCTAGCAAGAAATCAGGAAGAGCCGACTGCTTTCACACACAATCCCCACAGTTCCCAAACCAAGCAGCAGGCATTCCAAAACACAGAGCGGAGTGAAAACAAGCCGATACGCCAAAAGCAAGAGGCCTCTGGGCACAAGCCCCGCAGGATCCCTGCTGGCTCCACTTTGGAACTGAGGATTTTCTAGCACAGACTCAGGATTTCTGGGTATCCAACAGAAAGCACTTGAGCTCGGATACCCCAGGGAAGATGCAGCACCAGATCATGGAAGACAGACAGTGCCTCTGCTCTGCACTTTAAGTTCCTACAGAGGCAGGAGAAAGGCAGTGCTGGAGCAATGCCGTGGTCAACAGGGCAAGGCAAAACCCCGGATCAGAGCCAGTCAGACTGAGGGCCATCTGTTTTCTAAGGAGGTAGGAATTATGGCATTAAAATTACAATAGCACATGACAACAATAATCTTGTGGCAAATAGGATTAACAGGCTCCTTCCACATTGTTTTTCACTCTCCCTAACCCGCACTTAGTGGAAGAACTTATTTCCCAAAATAGCAGCCACGGCCCTGGATGAGATCCCTCCAGGGAATCCATTCAGCCACTTTGCCCTGGGTGCAGCTGAGCCCCCACAGCCTTCCCGTCCTCAGGCTGGTGCACACCATTCCCATGGCACTCCCACGCCTCGGGCATCATCCCCTTAACGCTGACGCTGGGCTGCTCCACACTGGAGCAGTGGGACGGGGCACATTCGCCCGCCCTGAGTGAAGGAGCCTCCCGGTAAGCGCTCAGGGACCGGCAGCCAAGCTCCTTGGGACATGGCTGTGAGCTCATGCCCAGCGACGGCTCCGCCCCGGGAAGAGTCTGACACCGGAGCACCCAAAGCCCCGTACCTCCGAGTGCTTAACATCCCGGTAAAGAGGGACTGAGAGTGGCTGGTCAGAGATGCCATGCCAAGGTGAGGGGTTCTTTGAAAGCAAAGGAGGGAGCTGGGACCTGCGTTCAAGCTCCTTGGGACATGGCTGTGAGCTCATGCCCAGCGACGGCTCCGCCCCGGGAAGAGTCTGACACCGGAGCACCCAAAGCCCCGTACCTCCGAGTGCTTAACATCCCGGTAAAGAGGGACTGAGAGTGGCTGGTCAGAGATGCCATGCCAAGGTGAGGGGTTCTTTGAAAGCAAAGGAGGGAGCTGGGACCTGCGTTCACAGCCCAGGGAACGGACCAAGGAATCTGCCAGGAATCTGTCATGTGTTAAAGAGTATTTTCCTACTCAATCCTCCTTCCCGTTTGCTCATCGTGTTCGTCTTTGTGAGGTCCAGTGGGCAAGGATAGGAAAAGCCGACTCCAGGCCACTGAAGCCAGGGACACTGGAGGAGAGAAGGTGCAGAGCCACAGTGGGGTAACAACACACTAATAACGCACTAACGAGGTTTGTGTTCCCCATCTCCCAGTACGGCTGACCCTGGGATCCCAGCAACATTCCTAAGAGAGTCACTCAAACTCGTGATAAGCATCACTAGTTAAAACGTCTCTGCTAAGCATGGAACAACGGCTCCAAGAGGAGCCCTGGAACTGGTCTGATGTGGGAGGCCACTTTGTCCCTGCAGCTGCCGTGCTCTCGGCGCACATGGCCACCACAAGAATGCTGCCCTTGTCCAGCCAGAGCAACGTCTCTGCCCCATGAACAGCCCACAGACACCAACCCTTCCCCCCAGTTCCTGCGTGCAGCCTGTGATGGACAACACGGAATCGTCACCAGAGCACTGGTGAAAGCTGTCCTGCATCGCCCACCCCGCTGTGAACCCTTATCCAGGGAGCGGAAGCTGCTCCTTTTGGAAGACAGGAAACTCCTCAGCAGCTGCTGTTGGTTTTCTGCTGGCACCAGGTGGAAGCACACGGCCCTTTGCTCTTAACCAGCCCACGCAAGAGCTACTGAGCACTCAAAGCACCCCATCCAACAACACAAAGCTTGTCACAGGAGCAGAGGTAAGAGCATGAGGGCAGACAGTCAGGGAGAGAAAATGCTGTTCTAGACAAAATAGAATTCAAGTGGGTGACACCCCGGGGTGGCAGGTGTCTGCTGAGACAAGTCTTACGTGAGGTGCTAAACCCAGTGGGCGCAGCCCCTGGAACGCCTGCTCCCACGGGCAAGAGGTCCCAGGTTACAGTCACCTTCCTTCTGCCCAGGAGGCAGCTCAGGCTCCGCAGCCAAAGCCAACAGACATGGCAGAAAGCCAGGAGAACAAATCCTGTGCCAGTGTGTAAACACAGCTCCACCCCACACGCCACGCGTCTGATCCGGGCAGAGCCGCGGGCCTGGACAACACTGACAAACCGAGGAAGAGGAGAGTGGCGGAAGAGCTCCTCTGCAGGGAACCATTAGGTATCCAGGCCTCTTCCGTGCGGGGGAATGGCGAGGGCAGCTACGCCAGACCTGCAGCACAGCCAGGCCGGGCAGCGATTGCCCAGCACAGGCAGGTGCGTTGCAGC
>NW_010229384.1:7546-7811 GCF_000690775.1 Eurypyga helias
CCAAACTGTTCTACTCCTTCCCACATTTTTTACTTCCAGCAGGGAAAGGCTGAAAGACTCCGTGGAAGTCTGAGTGCTGAGTGTTGCCAGCCACAGAAACACACCTCTGCAGGAGCTGGGACAGCACGAGCAGGAAGTATTTCGTGTGCTCGTCTTACACTCTTGCCCACGTACCCATTTTTCATCCCTCAGATCCCCTTTCGTGGGGAAAGGAACACAGGTGATACTACCCAGCCCCCGGTGCAATCACACCTTGGAAACCCCA
>NW_010229385.1:0-4198 GCF_000690775.1 Eurypyga helias
GGGACCCGGGGCGGGCAGAAGGCTCTCAGTCTGTTTAAACTTCCTTGTTGATCTTCCTCGCCGCGAGAGACGCCCAGCCGGCTTGGCTGGCTCCTGGCTTCCTGGAGCTCTCCTGTGCCGTGTGGGGGTTGTCTGTGTTGCTCAGATAGGGTAACGGAGTATAACTGCCTACAGGAAACTGCCACCTCAAAAGTGACTGCACTTACTGTAGGTCAGAGAACCCTGTCTTCTATGCTTTGAGAAGCTTATTGCCTTTCTTAGCTTTCATCAGCTCAGCTAATAACGAGACCCCCTGATGTAAATGGCGTTCTGAGCAGAAGTTGTGGCCTGCTCGCTGTGTGGGTTAACTCCAACCATACAGACCCGATTAACTATGCCAGCAAGGCCAGCTGCTGGCATGTGAGTTAAACCAGTAGTAACTGCCACAGCTACGCTTTCCTGTCTGGTGTCTGTGACAACTGGTGGGATTCAAAGGAATTTTGTGGACCTTGTGGGTTAAGATCTCATCCTCAGACCGTTACGTCAGTTTTCACTGCCATCCTGAGGTAGCTTTCCCTGGTAACGGGGATGGGTTTATATCCCTTCTTGTGCTGCGTCACAAGGCTGAGGTAGCACAATACTTGGAGCCTTGAACTCCTTGTAACTACCCTGGTTTTCCAGTGAAATGACCCCGTGAAGCCGTTAGTCTGAAATGGAAATAATGGTTTTGGTATTGCTCAGCAGCTGTTTGGGGTTTTTTTTTGTTAAACTAACATGTCTGCTTGCTTGTTGCCAGGCACTGGATGACCACAACTGAGCAATGTCTGTCCCACGTGGAGCTGTCCACGCGAAGTGGATAGTAGGGGAAGTAATCGGAACCAAAATGCAGAAAACTGCCAAAGTGCGAGTGACAAGACTTGTGCTAGATCCTTACTTACTAAAGGTAAAAGCTGGTGAACCGCTTGTTTATGTGGTAATTTTTGCCCTGGGGGAGGAGTTGATTTGACTCTTAGAATTTTTGGTCGTTGTTCACCATGCGAACTCCGTAAGGAACCTGCAGAACGATTTGGCTGTGGGGATGACGGCAAAGGATGAAAAGCAGTGTGTTGTGAGGACACTTCCTTACAAATCATCTGCTGAGTGTATTTCCTTGAGTTGCTTTGTTAATGCACTTCACTTGATCTCGATTGAGAAGGTAAGCTTTGCTTCACATCTAGATTTAATTGTTTGGTTTGATCCGGAGTGTGCTGCCTTCTGGGAACGCCATGACGCTGGTCACTTTTACGGTACATTCGGTAGCGGTTGTCTATATGCATTCTTGGTATTGGAATCTGTACCCTGATGTGCTCCGTGAGCTTTGTATTTATCACTTCATGCGGATGCATTTCACACAGGCAGGTTAAAATGCGTATTTTCTCCATTGTTAGACAGGGAAGCCATGGTGCACGTGAGTGGAATAACCCGACTCTGGCAACCAGGAGGTTACAAATAGTCAGGCTTAAGTAATGGGTCTTGTGCATCCCAGTCCAACACTTTGTCCAGTAGAAGAACCTGTTAATTTCTTTCTTAAAAGGGAGATCCTGAATTCTGCCGTTCCAAAAAGAATAAACATGGAATTTTTATATGAAAGAAAATTAATTGAGCAAGAAAACTATCAAAAGACAAGCTTCAAAACACTGATTTGAGGGCTGATGAACATCAGACATCCTGGGATGAGTAAGGATTGGTATCGGGTCTTGAAAGTGGACAGCACAGGAAAGTCGCTCAGCGTGGAAGAGCCAAGGCAGAGAAAGGCTAACACAGCAGAAGTGGAGAGCAGAGAGGCCGCTGGAGGTGGTGATGCCAGGAAAGGGGGTCTGTTAAGAGCTCTGTATTTTTGCCTGTACCCACTGTGAACAGCGTTCTGTACTTGGCTTTTTCTTCCCCGTCCCCTTTTCTACAGACTTGGCTGACGACAGCGTCCCAGCCAGAGAGATTGTCAGGGAAGGATCATGCTGCGCTTTCTTTGGGAAAGCCATAGAGTTGTGTTTCTCTTTGTGATCTGAACTGAATCTCTTTTTTTAAAAACAAGGCTTTACTTCTTAGTGAATTTGCATTTGGCTTATATTAACTATGTCTTTGCCAGTTGCTTAACCTTGAAGTCTAATGCCAAGGTTTCCTGTTGTCCTTCTACAGTTCTTTAACAAACGAAAAACCTATTTTGCCCATGACCCATTGCAGCAGTGTGTGGTTGGAGACATCGTCCTTCTGAAAGCCTTGCCTGAGCGAAGGAGCAAACACGTGAAACACGAACTGGCTGAAATTGTTTTCAAGGTTGGAAAGGTCATAGATCCAATCACAGGAAAGCCCTGTGCGGGAACCAGATTCCTTGAAAATCTGTCAGAGTCAGAGAATCTGACAGAGGCGGATACGACCTACCTAAGTGAAAAACTTCAGGAGCTTAAAGTTTGTTCCACAGACAAGTAGGGGGCAACCGTCAGGGATGCTTGGGGCCTGCTGCTGTATGTTAGATGTTTCGGTGACATCTGTAGTCAAAACAAATACTAAGAGCAGGTGTTGCAGACTTACAGGCACCTCAGATCTTGAAATGAAAACACAGTAAAAATGGGAGCTGAGGGTTAACATGTCATTTGTTGCATGTAGCTTTGCCCCAAATCCAAAAGTTTCCAAAGCCAAATGCTGACTTGGAATGACTCTTCTGTACTGAGAAAGAAAAGAACCGAACTGTGTAATGTGTAGTTTGGGGGGAGGGTCACTATTTTAGTCAGCCTGTATTTCAGGCAGTCTTTTGTGGTTTGTAGGGTTCATTAAGATAATGACATTAAACCTTCTGAAAGGAAGTAGAGAATTTTAAACCCAGCTACCTGCATGTGTCCTTATTTCCTCTTACAGTGGCTCATACCACACTGCAGTGTCTTGACAAAACCACAGCCCCTGGCCCTCAGAAAGACAGTAGAGCCCGAGGTCGCTCAGCACAGCCACCTTTGTAACCTGCCCAAAGGACGTGCTCGGTGCTGGGAGGTGGATCTCTGAACTGCCAGCAGGAGATGGCAGCTGATGAGAATACAAAGCCAAAAATGTAGAAGTAAAGGGGTTAGATGTAGTCTCATCAGAAAACCTACTTAGAACCACACATTTTGCGAGAGATGCCGGTACTGAAGTGCTGCGTACTCTAACATGAAGCTGGAAGGCTGTAGTGGTTAATAAAGGTCACTTGATCCTGCTCTGGGGCTCTCCCCTGCCTTCCAGCACGTAAAGCAAACTGCGAGTGTTCAGCCCTTGTGTCAGCCTCGTGCTGCTGACTTCCCCTTCAGATGTAGAGGGGCGTCTGCCTCAAAGCCCAGCGTCTGTGGGGGCAGCATTCCATGTCGCTGTATGGAGGGAGGAGTGGTATGTTAGAGCCATGAGAAACCCTGTGTCACTGGGCTTTGCTTCAGGTGAGAAGCTGGACAAGGTGTATCGGAACAGAGCTCCTCTGACCTAGAACATCTTCCTTCAGGGAGCAGAGCCGCTTTGTGCCAGCAAGCAGCCAGCTGTCTTCTCTCCCCCCTGGGAGTGGTGTAAATCGTTTGTTTTTAACTTCTTCACCTGCAGACTGCTAACAAAGTCCAGCTGGGCTCAGCTAATTATTTGGGCCAGGAAGAGTGGGAAATTTGAATTGTCTCCAGCACTTCAAGCCCCCAACCCTGCTTTCTGAGTGCTGGGCCCTGTGTACCGGCCGGTGTGTCGGCTCCGTGAGTTGGGATGTCAGGATGCCCTGATCAGACCTCCCTGTGTAAATCAGCGCTGGGAATGTGGCCTCTGGCTTTGAGGAAGTGCCTGAGCGTGGTTGTGGGTTGTTCTTGTCCGTGTGTCTGCTGAAGCGGTTTATGTGGACCCGCAGGCTGATCAGGGCCCTTGTTGACCAGGCAGGAAACCCGGGCTTTGGCTCTGCTCAGCGAGTGTGCGGTGTGGGACCATCCCTGGGAGACTGAGGGAAGCCCTGTGCCCTGGGGAACCCCCTGCACCCGCATCCCCGCGGCAGCGACCCTGACCCTCGGTGCTTTGTGGCCAGGGGCGTTCTAATAACGAGACACCGAGTGTCCATAAGGAAACTTTCCTCTGGTTCACGAGTTGCACCCGGCGGGGGAAGTGCATCTTCTTTCCCTCGTCTCACGCTGATTCGTCGCAGGGGTCGCCAGCTCGCAGGCAGGCTCGGGAGTTCGGGCCGGGATTAGCG
>NW_010229386.1:0-465 GCF_000690775.1 Eurypyga helias
CCCCCCTGGGAGCCACTGGGATCTTCTGCGCAAACTGGGACCTACTGGGAACTCTCCCTCACTGGGAGCCCCTGGGCCCAGCCCCTCCCCCACCCTCTGCCCATCCCCCCTCCTCCCCATCCCAGTACCTGTGCTGTGGGGTCCCAGCAGCCCCACTGGAAACCGAGTGGAGAGGGTGAGTGGGGGGAGCCCCAACCCCATCCTGGGTGTCCCGGGGGCTGGGGGGGTCACTGGGACATCCAGCAGCGGGACCCAGTGCCCAGTACCCAGTGCCCCTTCCAGTGTCCAGTGCCCAGTGTCCCTCTCAGTTCCCAGAGCCCAGTGTCCAGTGGCCAGTGCCCTTCCCAGTGTCCAGTGCCCTTCCCAGTGCCCAGTGCCGCTCCCAGTGTCCAGTGTCCCTCCCAGTGCCCAGTGTCCAGTGCCCAGTGCCCCTCCCAGCGCCCAGTGCCCACAGCCCCTGCCCCC
>NW_010229386.1:673-1318 GCF_000690775.1 Eurypyga helias
CCCGTTCCCAGTGCCCAGTGCCCAGTGCCCCTCTCAGTGTCCAATGCCCTTCCCAGTGTCCCGTGCTCAGTGTCCACTGCCCAGTGCCCCTCCCAGTGCCCCTCCCAGTGCTGAGTGCCTAGTGCCCCTCCCAGTGCCCAAGACCCTTTCCAGTGTCCAGTGCTCAGTGCCCAGTGCCCAGTGCCCCTCCCAGTGCCCAGTGCCCCAACCCAGTGCCTCTCCCAGTGCCTCTCCCAGTCCCCAGTGCCCTTCCCAGTGCTCAGTGCCCACTGCCATTCCCAGTTCCCTGCCCAGTGCCCAGAGCCCCATGTCCAGTGCCCAGTGCCCTTTGCAGTGCCCCACGACCATCATCAACCAGTGCCCAGTGTCCTTCCCAGTTCCCAGTGCCCCACGTCCAGTGACCAGTGCTCTTCCCAGTGCCGTTCCCCATGCCCAGTACAAGTGACCAGTCCCCTTCCCAGTCACCAGTGTCCTGTGCCCAGTGCCCTTCCCAGTGCCCAGTGCCCAGCACCCCCCAGTGCCTGACCTCCCGCAGTGCCCCACAGCCCCAGCTGCAGTGCCCAGTGCCATGTCCAGCCCCTCTGCAGTGCCCCTGCATTGCCCAGACCCACCCCATGCAGTGCCCACTGCAGCGCCTGTGCCGTG
>NW_010229386.1:1357-1657 GCF_000690775.1 Eurypyga helias
GCATGCCATAGCCGTGCCATACGGACCCCAACCCCTGCAGTGCTGTGCTCATGCAGTGTCAGTGCTGTGCAGTGCCCATGTAGTGCCCAGTGCTGGATCCAACCCTGTTCCCAGCACCCATGCCCCAGCTGTGCCATAGCCGTGCCATATGGACCCCAACCCCTGCAGTGCTGTGCAGTGCCCATGCAGTGCCGTGCTCATGCAGTGCCAGTGCCAGTGTCACGCAGTGCAGTGACCAGTGCTGGATCCAACCCTGCTTCCAGCACCCGCGCCCCAGCCATGCCGTAGCCGTGCCATACG
>NW_010229386.1:1990-2347 GCF_000690775.1 Eurypyga helias
GCCGATTCCGGTGCAGTGCCTGTGCAGTGCCATGCGGTGCCTGTGCAGTGCCCACGCAGTGCCAGTGCCAGTGCCATGCAGTGTAGTGCCCGGTGCTGGAGCCAACCCTGCTCCCAGCACCCATGTCCCAGCCGTGCTGAAGCTGTGCCACACGCATCCCCATCCTGTGCAGTGCCCATGCAGTGCCCGTGCAGTGCCATGTGGTGCCTGTGCAGTGCCCATGCAGTGCCAGTGCCACATGCAGTGCCTGCGCAGTGCCCGTGCAGTGCCAGTGCCGTGCCGCCGGGCTCACCCAGGAGCAGGAGGGCGAGGGCCATGGCGGCCGAGGTGGCGATGGGGACGCCGGGGACGGCCGGC
>NW_010229387.1:0-265 GCF_000690775.1 Eurypyga helias
TGTGCTGGCAGCCCAGAAGGCCAAAAGCATCCTGAGCTGTATCCAGAGAAGAGTGGCCAGTAGGTTGGAGGAGGTGGTTCTCCCCCTGAACTCTGCTCTTGTGAGACCCCCCCCTGGAGTGCTGCATCCAGCTGTGGAGCCCTCAACATCAGAAGGATATTGACCAGTTGGTGCGAGTCCAGAGGAGGCCACAAAGATGCTCAGGGGGCTGGAGCACCTCTGCTATGGGGACAGGCTGAGAGCGGTGGGCTTGTTCAGCCTGCCG
>NW_010229387.1:532-20791 GCF_000690775.1 Eurypyga helias
CTAGGGGAAGGTGTCACTGCCCATGGCAGGAGGGTTGGAACTAGATGATCTTTAAGGTCTCTTCCAACCCAAACCATTCTATGACTCTATGAGTATATTGAGAACATGATCAGCTTTTAATATTGTATATATTAACTCCATGTGGGAAATAAGAAAGAAAAAGAGATACAACCTGTATAATGCACATAAAATACATCCAGGAAATCCACCCAGTGTTCGAAATGGTGGGGCATGAACTGCAGGATTATTATTAAAAGTTTTCATGGAGAGAGTTGGTAAAAGGTGGTAAGCTTCTGGATCTGGAGATTCCCTGCTTACTAATTTATAATTTATACTTTAATGATTGTTCCACCAGCATCAGACCATACTCAGTGAGATACTGACCTATTTAATTTGGTCTTAGCATGAAGCCTGAGCACACTTGCAAGCAGTAGATGAGAACAGATATGGAGTTCTTTCTAGTAGTCAGAGCTGGTCACTCCCAATTTCATATTTGTATCCTATATTTCTCATTCCAAATCTGAATGCGTAAGGAAAGGATGTCTTCTGCTCCAATAGTATAAATGTCTGAATATGAGAGAAAATATCTTGGTGCAAAAGGCATGGGACAGCTTTCACGTGGACAGATTTCCAGGAGGTCAAACTATCTGATTTGATCATCTCCAGCTTTTAGCTCTCTAAACCAGACATAAACTCCTAATGTTTAAAGAACGGACCTTAGCTTGTGTCTTTCTGCTCTGACGTCAATTTTCAAACTCCGTTACATTCAGTGAATGCTGGACTGGGACCTTAAAATTTAATTTTAATGGTTAAACCAGCTGCTTCAAAGTGAACACTTACTCTCTTATCTGCTAAAAATAATAAAGTTCTCCATAAAGGAACCAAAATGTGCTCCTTTTATGATTAGGCATATTCATAAAGATCCTTATGAAAGGAGGATCTTTTTTCAATGGGAAAAAACAGAGAAGTCCACTCAGCAATGTATGTATTTCAGATAAAGGCATTAAAATTCATTTTTAGACTAAACATTCTGTACTGCTCTCCAGCTCAAGAGAAGAAAGGCACCATTATAATCTTGTCCCCTTTTTCTTTGAAAGTACAAGTTTCTACCCTCTTTGCTCATTGACTTAAACCAAAACAAACAATAGAAACCAGCACACAGGACTGAACAAACAACACATATTTTTCAATATGGTATATTCCTTATATTGGGTTCTTTTTAACATTTTTTCAAAATGAAAAGCCGCCTTCTTGTACTGCATGCAGCTGTTGTGAAATAACATGAGTCCAAAGCTCCAGAGAAACCTTTTTCAAAAGTCCTTGGAAAAGCCTTTATAATTTCCCTTGACTATTTATCTACATCCTTCTACTGACTTAAGACTAATATATGTTAGCAGAACATGAAAGACATTTTTGAAACTGCAGGTGCAAAATATTTAACATAACCTTGAGTTTTATTGCACAAGACTTTGAGTTCTGGGGCAAAACATGTTTTCATCTATAAGTGATCCCAAAGCCCCCTTTTTCCACTTGCTGTATTTTCCTCAGACCCTTTACTCATAAAAAATGCAGGGGGGAAGTATGCTTTCAAAAATCCCTGTGGCAGAATAAACTAGAGCTGAACCTTCATGTGATTATTCCAGAATGAGTCATTTAAGCATGGTACTGCTTCATAAACTTCAGGGACTTCATTTGCATGTGAATATTGATTCCTCTCACACAAACAGTTCATCCTTTTATGTTGCTTTTGCATGAATTTGCCCTCCAGAGAATCGGGGTTTTTTTCCATGATTTAGCTGGGTGTTTCTGCTGCCCCATTCAAAAACATTTCTCCTCGATGAATCAAATAGAGCAATGAGAATGTGTAGATTACCCCCAGTTCTTCCTCTCCAGCATAAACAAATCACATTTCCTTCCAATGAAAGACTGAACATTTGACCTCTCTCTTAAATCATCAGATAAGCAAAAGTGGTTGTATATGTGTGGGGGTAGAGATATCCATCAAACAATCTAAATTACCAAAAGTAGTTAAGTGCAGTATTTCCTAAGTAAATCATATCACAAAGTACTCCTTGATCATTCAACCAAGGGTTATATTTCGGTTCTCATAATTCATCCTGAGGCTGTGCTTACCAGCTGCAAATAAGACTTACAGTGTATGAGTTTGACCCTGTAGCCTCTACGTACATGAGTGCCATGAATTTCCCACAGAAGTCCTCAGAAAAGAACATTTGATTTCAGCAGCAGCTTCCATTTGCATAGGAGGGATGTCTGCATGATAGAACAGTCCTGGAAAGTCCGGGAGTGAGCAGGCAGCTGGGATCATCCCTTCAGAAGACAGTACAACCTTTTACCACCTTCACCGAAACTGACATTACAGTGTAGACCGGTCATCACAGAAATACTGTTCATTCACATATCTCCACAACACTGATGATAAACTAGTTTCTGTTTTAATATTTCAGCAGAGTATAAAAACATCTTTCCCATTCCATCACACACATTTTACTGCAGCGATACTGCCTGTGTTAGACCTGTTATGCCTGTTGTGGCATGGGAAGCTGTCATGACACAATGATAAAAGGCACCTATTGCCATGGCGAAGTCATATGTGAAAAGAAATAATGGAAAAGTTCATTTGATTACCAAATGGTTCTGTTAACACAGGATTGGGATACAGCTGCTGCATATCGTACTGAGGTATATCAGTTAATTTATGTGTAGGATGCAGGGAAAAATAATGACCTCTATCCTAAATTATCCATTAATTGTTAATCATTCACCTGCACATTTTTAATAAACTCACAAAGTTCAAAATGTTCAGAGTAATGTAGTAAAATTGTTGGTACTGGTATCTATAAAATAAATAAGAACAGCCTGGAAAAAAGCTTGTTCTCAGCTTCTAAATCAGCTGATAGCGAACAATAGTTTGGCATTATAACAAACACTTTCAGATTCAGATTTCTAGAGGAAAATATAACTAAAGTCTTATGGAAAGTTCTCAGATTGTTCAAGGCATATTTATTTTGGAGACCAGATAAAGAGTTTTTACAACTGTAAAAAGTTTGATGAAGAACAACTATTAATAGTCACCAGTTGACAGGAAAATACATATTTTTTCACTGCTGCTGACCTTTAACAAGCACCTAAACAACCTGTGTTTGACTTTATGTTTTGGTAAAGAAGTGTGCTATGCATGAGTGAACACTAGGAAAAAAATAGCGTCTTTACTCTGTATAGGATGCAATGATAATTAAATTGCCAACAAATCCCACCATATGATAATGATATAGTAAATTACTCTGACTTCTCTATCATTGAACTGCTTTCTATAACAAGGTCATTTGTTTTTTGATTTCAGTTTGTATGGGCATTTCTCTTGATTGGAAGATATGGTTTGTGTGATATACTTGCTCTTCAGTGACATACGGAACATATAGGTGTGTGACTGGATACGTACAGGCATCAGGTTCTTCTCAAGCAGCAATGTTGCCTGAATAAATGGTAATTCAATAGCATTTGTAATGAGTATATTCCTAGTCCTTTCTACCTGTCAAACCTGTTGTAATTAGTGTATTCTTTTTTTTGGCAGATTTTATGTTTATAGTATCATTTACCTGACATTTACCTGACAACTTCTGTATCTCTTCCAACTGACTTTCTTTATTTTCTACTGACATTTCAACTATTGATTTGAAATTCTATCAAAATATTAAATGACTAATTGCTTCAAAATTTCCAGTAAACCTCAAGCTTAACTGAAAGGTATAGCCATGCTTTCTTTTACAAATATTTTTTTTAAAAAAAGTATTGTTGGCTTTCCTAATTAGGCAGACAAGAATGGGCCCGGTAAAAACCTGTCTTTCTATTGTAATATACTCCTAGTGCCAACATTTCATTAAAAGAAAGAAAGGAATGATAAACCTCTATACAGTTCAAATTATCTGGGTTGGAATTTTAATTGTGTTTCTTATTGCCTGGGGATTAAGAAATTTCAGACTAAGCCCTCAAGGGGTTGTGCACAGTTTCACAGCTTGAAAACTACCATCCTAAGTGGTGCATAAATTCGCTTCTATCAGCCAAATCTTTCCCACTTTCTGTAAAGGCTAATTTGGAGTCTACAAACCTGTGGCTATTACGGACATCAGTAAGGTTTAGGAGAAGTGATTCTGAATCATGCATACAGGACAAAAGTGAAAAAAAAAGTGGAGAGTATTTTGGTATGAACAGTGTGCAATGAAGGACAAAGGGTAAGGTTGTATTCCCATGGCATTCCTTGTAGAAAACAGTGCAGGTCATCTGAGTAGCTCTTAAAGTTAGCACTTCTGATGGCTTATGTTGTGATTTTTGGCATTTTAAATGTCGGAGCTCAGGTCACAGGGACTTGGTTGAGATTAGGTAATACCCTGTCAACATTGCTAGGTGGAATGAAAGACGAGAAAGACAATGATTTGTCTTTGTGCCTTTCTCAGTGCTTTGGTACACATCTGAAAGGAAAGAGAAGGTCATGGTGCCAAAGTTGGGCAGTGACAAGGCAGATGTCATCTTTTCCAATCCAAATACCTTCCAGTAGAGACAAACAATTTCAGGAAATAGAGCTGTTTCTTCCAGCATCAGACAGCTGGGAAGTTGCAGTTTTCAGAGTGTTTGGCATTAAAAATGGATGTCCTAGAGGCTCTTAGTAGCCCTGTATTTGTAGGAGGAGCAGAAAAATTTCCATGATAAATCAAGTAAATGGTCTGACCAGTCTTATACCGGTTGTGGTCAGAAGCAGCTCAACTTTCTGCTTTCTAGACAGGTTATTTGTACAGCAAGCTGTACAGGCAATCTTACACCACTCAGGTCAAATAAATCTAACCATTTCTATACTTTCTCATTAATCATGTGTTTTGCTCCATGTTGTATCTCTGGCTGGTTGAGCACAGAGCAGAAAAAGAGAATGAGAGGATGAGAAGCCAAAGCTGCCTAGCAGTACCAGCACACTTCAGCCTGGCTACCATAGCACCTTCCGTGCCACTGGTATTTCAAGGGAGAAGGTGAATGAGCAACCCAGCTGTGAGGATGGGTGGACATCCTGGGTGTCACTTACACAAACACAAACCTCAGTAATACACTAGCATGGTGACCCTTACCTCTAAATATACACAGCCGCTGAGGTCCCAGTTTGCTGTACTTTGGAGGAAAGTAGCTGACTGTGAATTGACTTCTTTCTCCCACTTTCATTAGGTTCAGTCTGTAGATTTCAAAGTGTATTTCAGTTGCGAGTTAGCAGAGCTGTTACTGGAGATAACATGCCCATTCCTAAAAGCATTATATTAACTCTCCAGGTATTATGAATGCAATTTTCTTCCATTTTTAATAGTTTTATCACACCCAATGCAACATGTTTCCATCTCTGTTAGTGCTTTCTGTCCCTTGGTCTGTTCAGGACTTGGAAGTTTTAAGTCTTCATTTCTGCTGTTTATGATTTTAATGTTATTAGGAAATGAAGACTTTTTTAAAAGCCTGCATTCTGGCAGAGAATCTGGGCAACTGACGTGTTAACAATAAATGCAGAATATGTTTGCAAATAGGAAAAATCATATTAATTCCCTTCCCTATTGGTATTCAGGAACTGTTCTTCCTACATTTACTGGAGATAATGACATTTACCTGAATTTAATAATCTATCTCTTTTTCCTAAGTGCACTGCAGTTGGAATTGCCCAAAGAGAAAAGAACAAGTAAATGAGAAAAATGCATACAGACACATATATCCATGTTTTAATTGAACCTAAAAACTAACCTTACTCTGCAGTTCATTTTATGATTGTTTTCACATCAGGGTATAAAACAAAAATTTGTGCTGCATCTGCTCTGATACTTAAAAAATAACAGCTTACACATATAAGTTATTTTAACCTATTCATGTTTAAATCATTACATTATATATTCTCTGGTTTTGTGTCTGCCCTCTAACACTCCTAACTTTGTATTTGTTCAAGCCTTTGAGTTTCTAAGGACCAGTGCTCAAGGCTGGCAGATTATAACAGCTCCCTGGCACTGCCCTCTTCTCTATTCTTCTTCCAAAAGTCAGTATTAAAAGAAGAGTGAGACATGACACCTAAAAGATGAGGAATTCAGACACCATATGTCCCTGTAGCAGTTAGGCACAACAGGATGTTCTGAGACAACGTCAGAGAGAGCATCCTGCTGTGCCTTAGTTCTGGAGGACATAGCTGATGTTTCACCCTTATCTATAAACTATCTGCTGTTTACACTTTTCTGTCACTGTTTTCTCATTCATTAGTGCACCTTCTCAATGGAATATTGACAGAGCTTTTGAGTGAATCTCCACAATACTTTTAATGAAAAGGCAAGCACTTAACTTCTAAAGAAAGAAAGGAAAGAAATGCTGACTTAAAATATAGTCTGAATGAAAACATTACTTTATTAAAAATTTTAATTTGCCACTTGAAAGATAAACAGCAACATGAAAAGTGGGCTTTCCACAAATATCATCTTAGAAACCTTTGTCAGGGAAAAACCACTGAAGAATTGATGCCTTTACTCATTGACAACTGCTAACATTTATTTTATTATTGTTGTTAGGGAGAAATACCAATGCTGCATTTCAATTGGTGCAATCAATTTCACGTCTTTTTCCAACAATGTCTGACATATGATCTTTCAAGAAAAGGAAATATCCTTTTTAGTTTTCACATGTATTGCTCAATTGTGCTTCATGTCAATAGGAGAAATCTTACACCATATCAAGATATTTCATGGGGTTTTTTTTAAACATCCTTATTATTTGTAATATCACATGTGACACAGTTTTTGAAGACTGTCTATCTATATGACCTCATGGCCTTCTGAGGTGGTGACTTTTATCACTTAAAGATGTGTACACATTTCCACACATTTCCTTGTGGTGGCTACGACCATAAGAATAGTCATTAAACATGAACACTTCAGTCTATTCCAATCTAATCCAAACTAGTCTATGTAGCCCAATATCCTATCTTTACTGCTCCTATATGACCCATTTCAGATATGTTATTTTCATCATATAATCTCCTTATTTTTAAAGACCATAGACCAGAGAAAATGGTTTTATTGCTCTGGGTTATGTTTAGAAATAAAATGATTCTGGTGAACATCTGATCACTAAGCTTATCAGCTGATAAATAATGGAGTTTCAAGAAGTATTTTCATTTTAATTGTGTAATTACAATTGTTGAGAACAATTTAAATTAAAATTTATTTAAAACATCTGTATCAGTATATATTATTGTGGATTGTTTGTTTGTTTATTTGGTTTGGTTTGGATTTTTTTTTAATTCCACTTGGTTTTTTTAGACCAGGAGAAATTTTGGTCTGAAATACCAAGTTTTAGTCTAAAGAAACAATTTTAAAATGGACATATAAAAACTTGGGAAGAAATACCTTACAATGAAAATTTTTACAGAGCAAGAAGTACATTGAGTCAGAGAAGCAAACACTATTAAACTTGGAATTTTATAAAAATGAATGATAGGGTCAAAACAGAACTGAAGGTAACTAGCCAGTGCCTATATCGTCATGAGACAACAATAATAACTGCCACACAGCTGCTGACAAAGCTTCCTCTGAAGTTATTAACCCCATGAGTGTAGTGGGAGTTCTGCTCAATATGGATTGCAGATATCAACTATTGGCCTGTCACACAGGGGGAGACACCCCTTGTCCCCAATCATCAAGTCTCAGGCAGCAGAATTCCATGTCTTACAAATGCACAACCCTCTCATTCAAAAACAGCTGTGTCATTTGATAGAGATGTTTTCAACTTAACTTGCACCTCTTTTTTTTCTGGTTCCTTGAAACACCTACACCCTTTGTCCCAAACACATGTCAGGATAATTGACATTACTATAAACTGACACCCAAAATAAATTATAAATTCAAGAAAATATTGAATGTTAATCTTAGAGAACTTTGCAGAAAAGACCAGCATGGTTTGTGAGTACTTAATTTCTATCTTTATAATCATCCATATCATCTAGCTCTATAAAATTCCCAGAACAGAAATTTTATCCTAAAAACCTAATATGTTTGCAATTAGTGAGATATAAATTAAGAACTTATCTGTAAAGTCATTACTATGATTCATTCTTTTAATCAGCTGGTGCAAATTGTGTTCAGAACCTTTGATTTTTTATAACGGAAAGTTGAGAAAGACATTTATTTTCTCCATTTCCATCCTTCAGTTTAAAAGTGTGATTTTTAGTTACAAAATTCCATGTAATGCAGTGCAACAGATTTCAGTGCCTTCGAATACATTAATTCAGAACATGGACCAGAGATTTTCCATGTACAGGTTTAGCACTATAATGCTTCTCCCTAAGCTGAAAAAGATTTGAATGTAAAAATGCTAAATTTCTACAGGCAATGCAAATTTCTTCATAATGAACATATGCAAGGTCATTCAGCTAAGCTTTGTGTTCCCTAAGCTCTTTCAGCTTTTGGGATGAACATCCTATAAATTTCATCTCAAGGAAGAGTGAGCTCATAATCAATGGCAAATTCACCATTGCTAACCAAATATTATCTTCATAATCTATTCTAAAATGGCTATGTCTAAATACAGCAAATCTAACTCAAATTGCAATGAATCGTCAAAAAGATAACAAGGCATAAACATTTGCAAATTGTCATATGTTTATTAGTATCCATTTACTTTATAATTATGATTCAGTGCCTGAAAAACATAGGTCCTTCCAAGTAAACTGCTGAAATACCTCAGAGTCTGGTTCCCAGATGCAATCCTGAACCTTGTGGTGGCTATAAAGACTTTCTGAGCAGTATCCTGGGACACTCAGGTGTTTCAGAAAGTTGATCCAAAAACTTCCATGCAAAAAAGTTATTTGAAAACAAATACTAGGTACTGTGGGGGTAACCAAGACACTCAACTTCCCTCTGAAAAGTGTGTCTTGACCTAGGGCATCACTTCTCTCAGACCACTGTGTAATAGTCACAGCATGCTTTTATAAAAGCAGCAAGAAATGCAGTGCCAGGGCTCTATACTCAGTTATGTTTGTTGGTGAGAAAGGATTTGGTTTAGCTTTTGTTTTAACTTTCATATTAATTAGATTAATTAGGGAATGACTCACAGCATCCAAAATTGGAATCATATCCAGATTTTTAAAGGATTACACGTAGGTCTTCAGCTCTGGGAATTATTTTCTGGATGTTGCAGCAATAGTGGTCAGATGAAATTCCAACCTACTTTCTCTTCAGTTAAGGTTTGAAGTTCAGGACTGTAGATCTAATTTTTATCGTAAGTGTTTCAATATTTGTGCTTTTTACTTACGAAGTAGCCCATATCCTAGTCCATGAACCCATTCTTTTTGAGAAAAAACTTGAAATTATGCTGGATCTTATTAATTCATTTAGTCACAATCAGTGTATAAGAACACAATGCATTTTTTTTACATATATGGTTACTCCGCTGTGTACAGTATGCGTAGAGTGAAAATAATTGTCATTATGCCAAAGTCCTCTGCATGACATGTTCTTCATGAACATGTCACATAGATCTCAAACTTGCTTTCAAACTACAGCCTGTGAAATATTCATTCACTCCCATGCAATTTATATGTAAAGGTCCATCTACATGGTAAGTGATTTTCTATTGACAGCTAATTTGTTTCACCCAGAAAACATGAGCTATACTTTCAAGTCCAGCCAAGTTTTGTCAGTGCTGAAAAGCAGAAAAGGAGCTGCCATGGCGATCACAATGTATCAGCTTTCCCAAGAACTTTAAATAATTAGTTCTGACAAGTTTTTGGAAGTTCATGGTGGGCACATACATAGTCTGTGTACTGGTATACAAGTTAAATTACCTTTTTTGCATTACATTCTTAAAAATGACTGGCAATGTGTTGAATATATTATGCCTTCAGCATGTCCTTCAGGAAATTAAAACAAGGTCCCATTTTCCTTAGTCCCTATCACAGTACTTTATTGCCATTTAATAGGGATAGTCTTAAGACCTCACTAAGAAAATATCCATGAGAGGGGTGGGATTTAATTTCTGAATAAGCAGATGAGAACAAAATATTTGCCAGTTGATGTGATGTTAAAGATAAATAGAATAGAATAAACACAGCTCTGGAAGTCCTTTAGGGTCAAAGCTGGCAACCTGGCTCATGATACCAAGCCTCTAGGAAAGAGAAGAATTCATTTAAATACTTTATTTAATTAATTTTGACTTTTGTGTATAACTGTGTTGCTTTAGGACTAAAAGATACTCCTGCTCAGGACTTCTTCCTGTTAGCTTTTGTATACCCATGAGATAATAAGGAATGGCAAGACACTCATCTTGAGTCCTGCTCAACGTGAGAACTCAAACTCTGTAACTAAGGTTTTACGCTGCTTAAAATGTTAGTAAAATACACAAAAGCACATTCTGAGGTGAAGAATGAATTAAGCTGTCTATACAAACACAACATAATTGTTTGACCTAACCTTAACAACCTGATGTGCTCAGTCTAGATGTGCATAGGCTGGTGATGACTAAATACTCTCTACTGTAGTCAAAAACTGGTAAATCTGTGAAAGTCTCATCATCAGTCCCTCACTCACCCGTCTTGCACCCATCAAGTCCGGTATGGAAGAAGACCTCACAATCTCCTTGCTGTTTGGCCAGCGTGTTGACATGTCAGGGTGAAACGCCAGCCTAGAAGCAGCCAATATTTCATTCCAGGGATTTGTTTGTTTCATTTAAGAGGGAAACCCACCAGGGAAAAAGATTGCTGTGTCTGCAGTACAGAAAAAGTATGATGGGAAAAGAGCTCAGCTGTTTTAAATGTTTGTGTGTGCTAGGGTGAGAAGTTTGGTGAGAATTTCATTAAGCACTCTTTAGACTTGAAAGCTCACTAGGTTTAAACATCTTCTCTTTAGCTGAAGCTTTCAAGGTTTTCAAAGCTTCATTAATTTTAATCATCCTCTATTGATCTGGTCACACTCCTAGCAAAATCAAACCTGTTAGTCAAACAGAAGTAGATTTTAGCCCTGGTTATGGTCCATTCAGATGTTAAATGGCACCATTAAATATCACAGATACGGTTTTTAAGCATGCAGTATTGTATTCATTATGCTTAAGAACTCAAAAAGCAATCCTTCCTCACCAAGTGCCTATCAACAGATATTACCCAAAGCTAATAGCTTTGAATTTTCTCAAAACAGTGAATGAAGAAAATAATAAAAGACAAACATTGACAGTAAATATACACCCTGTGTTCTGCTTTTGATGGTGTATATCCATCCATTACCCAAAATAAAAAGATTTATCCTGGGTTTTTGTTGGGAAAGGATTGACAAAAATCAGAGAGCAGGAAGGCACTGTGAAGATATATGGCTGTAAGGGAGGGGGATGCTGGCCAGGTTACGCCGCAAAGGAACAAGGCCTGTTGGTGTTAGAGTTACACTTCTTGGTTATATCTATCTGTAGGTGACAGTTCGATCCTGCCACAGAAGAAAGAATAATATTTTTTTTCCTGCTTAGATAAGTTTATAAAATAATCACATTTTATGTTGAATTTTTAAACAGACATTGTTCAGTATGGAGTAAGGCGATTTTCAGCAAAATCGTGTGAACTTTAAACATATATATGTATAAAAAAGCTAGATGTGTTTGTAAATGATTCAGTAACCAAAAATAGATTAAATTCTTTAAAAAAATAACATCCTATCAGCTCTTGTTACAAGTTAGAATTGTTGGAGTAAAATTAAACCAATGGGTACAACACGCTTTTCACAATTCTTTAGGTGTTTGCCAATGTATTTTAACACAAATTCATGTATATGTTTTTAAGTCTTCATTGTGCCCACAATAAGTGGATATTGACTCCTTTAAAGAAAGACATTAAGATTTATTGACTTCAAATGTAAATATTAGCTGAGGTGAAGCTAAGGTCAAGATTTCTCTGAGGAGATAATTAATCTTGATATGCAGTGAGACAAGAAATTATCATCTCTATTAATATATACATTGTAACAACTTGGTTCATTATATGCATTGAAAATCAATTATGAACTTCATCTCAATGAATTACAACAGGAAAATTTTTTCGTGCAACATGTTTTATTTCAACAATGTAATTACAAAAACCAGATACACACTAGGAAAAGAGACCTGCTTACTCAGGGGTGAACAGTAGTCAGCCAGAACAGAAGGCTATATGTCAACAGGTTTTAGATTGAAATGTATTTCAGTAATGAAACTGAAGGCATATAAATCACCTTGGAAAAAAAGGAATAAGAAAAATCTCAATACTTTTCTAACAGAGTGCTTTTCAGTCAAACCTGAGTTGGGAATTTTCTTCCCTTCTCTACTTTTTAACGTACCGTGTTTCATTTAACTTTCTGGAACTTTTAATTATATTGTTTATTAAAATGAATTTAGAGATTAAAAGTTCTAGAATAAATGCTTCTAAGAGTATCAATACAAATTGAATTATAAAGTGTTATAATGTTGCAACAGTGATCCAAAATTTCATTTGGATTAAAAAATCTAACTGCTTTAATTTATGATCAAGGAAGTATTGGGGTGGTGCCGTTAGAAGCTGAAGGACTGAGTCCTGCAACATTTTGAGTTCTCATGCTTTTTTGGATGATATGGTCAAATATTTCCCAAATATTCCTGGATTTAATAATTGACTGAAAAAGTATGAATTAAATTTCATGTTATATTGATAAAGTCTATAGAATATGGTGTAGTGTTGCTGGTATCTCAGTAGGTGATTTACATAAACAACACATTATAAATAATGAATATTATAATGTATTGCATATAATATTTGAAAGTCACAGTGTCTGGGATATTAATTATGTTACAGTTCCCTGACTTGTATACAAATGCTGTTTCCAATTTTACATTCTTATAATATTTGCAATTTCAATCATCTACAGACCAAAGTTATTTCACTGAGGAAATTAATGAATAATTCTGAATAATTTATATATTAGAGAATTTTGTGGTCTTTTTCTAAGCAATGAACAATAGCACAGAAGTCTGTAGTGTTTGAAAGAAGCTGAGCAATTGAAAAATAAATATAATCTGTTCTTCAGATTAGAAAAGCCTCTGAGATGAGCTAGAATTTTAATTATGAAGGATGTAATTTGGTTTTCACATTACCATAATCTGCAGCCATGCAAAAATAACTATGGGCTATTTAAAGTATAAAAATATAATAAAAAAGTGACAGGAATTTGAGGAAGATTGAATCTGCAACAATTGTTAACTTTCATAATGAGGAACAGTTTGAGCCTATACAGACAAAATGACATAGGTTCATTGTCTCTTAATCTAAGAGGTTTACATGATCTTCCAAGAGGTTTTATTGTGCCATGTTCCCTCTCTCTCCTTTTTTAAAAAGTATAAATAACAGACTATGACCATCAGAAGCAAGTAATGTTTCTGATCAGAGATCTTGTGACAGGAATGTCACACCAAACCTGAACAGAGCTATGTATAATTTGTTCAGTAATAAAAACCCAGCCACTCTACTTGTTATTTTTATTAAAATTGCCATGTTAAAATTGCCATATTATACTCCATTTTGAGTTGAAAAATAGTTCTAAATGTAATATTTAGCTTATAAGAAAATAATTTCAAGTATGACCATCTAATCAATTTTTGTAGATAATCAGAAAACTTGTTTGTAGTAAGTGGATATTTTTTTTTTTTTGTTGACAGACAATTCACCAGAACAGCTATGTCACCACTTGAAAGTATTCACTAACAAGTTTCCATTATATGCAATATAGTCAATTTAAAAAATTTATTAGAGGTGGCCTGAAGAACAAAGTAATCATACGCTTCTGTTAATTCTTTCACAGATATTGAAAAGAAAAATACACTTGCAAGCTATACCTGTCAGATTATTTAGGTATTTTATTCATCACTAGGGTACTGAAATGAAAACTTTGGCTGATATTACATCATAAATACTAAAAAGCTGTATGCACGCACAAAATATTTAATCATATTAATTAATCAAAACTAGATACGTTTAAATTATCTTTTTTTCCACAGAGTTGCTTAATTAGAAGTGTTCTAATCATTAGATGAGTAGTTGCTATGAAAATCTTTGAAGGGATAAATTGTACTCACCAGCTGAATTTCTTCAGGGACTGAAATTAAGAGGACTCATTTAAAGTGTGTTTGCAGACTTCTGTCTTTCACTGAATTCCCCAGAGATCATTAAAGTAAAGGAAATCTCATTCCTCCTGATCTTGAAATTTGAGATTTGTTAGAATTGGTATAAGTTCTACTTCCATATCAGAGAATTAAAGAAGAAGCAGTTCTTCCCACAAATCCATCAAAACCACTTATTAGTCAAAATTCGTATCTAGACCTTCACATTAAGCTTAATTAGTATGAAAGACATACTAGCATTATTCAATGTCATCTCCAAATTCACTTACATCCTTTGTTTCTCTATCAACACTGTGCTATAAGAACAGTATACACTCTAAATTCCAAAACTCAGTGCAAAAAATAAAATAAATTAATATAATCTGAGTTTCCAGGATTAAAACTTTTGAAATCATTGATCCATAGAATCATTTAGGTTGGAAAATAATCTTTAAGTCATCTAGTCTGCCTGTTAACATAACACTGCCAACTCCATTACTAAACCATATCCCTAAGCACCACTTCTATCTAAACAACTCAAGGGATGGTGACTACAACACCTCTCTGGACAGTCCGTTCCAGTGCTTGACAACTCTTTCAGTGAAAGGTTGTCCAACCTAAACCTTCCCTGGGGCAACTTGAGGCTGTTTCCCCTTGTCCTGTCACTTGGGAGAAGAGATCAAAGCCCAGCTCCCTACACCCTCCTTTCAGGTAGCTGTAGAGAGCGATCAGGTCTCCCCTCATCCTCCTCTTCTCCAGGCTGAACACCCCCAGCTCCCTCAGCCACTCCTCACAGGACTTGTGCTCCAGACCCTTCCCCAGCTCCACTGCCCTTCTCTGGACACGCTCCAGCACCTCAGTGTCTTTCTTGCAGTGAGGGACCCAAAACTGGACACAGTATTTGGGGTGCGACCTCACCAGTGCCCAGCACAGAGGGACAATCCCTGCCCTGGTCCTGCTGGCCACACAGTTCCTGATGCAGGCCAGGATGCCACTGGCCTTCTTGGCCACCTGGGCACACTGCTGGCTCATGTTCAGCCAGTGTTTGATCAACATCCCCAGGTCCTTTTCCACCAGGCAACTTTCCAGCCACTCTTCCCCAAGATTTAATCTCTGTGATCAAGCTGTCTCAGATTCCTGTCCTGGCTTACCTTCACCTACTTTGTGATTCCTCTTTTAACCTTTCCTTGTAACATTTCCTCTCATCATATATACTCCATTTCCATGGGGACTCTGTAGGTATCTGTTTGCACACTCCTGTTCAGCCTTTATCTCTAGATAAAGTCATTTGCAACTACAGATTAAGTAGTGTCTCTTTTATCACTGAGAACTCATAGAACTTCCATTTCAGATCCTTCTAGTCATATTAAAATGGTGACACATCTTCCTAACTTATTTATGGATGTTTAGCTGTCACCTCAAATACAACTTCCCTTTCTCTTTACACCCATAGGTTTGGTAGGCACTTTCCCAGAATCTGAGTAGCAGTCCACTTTTTCTTCAAACTCTCCTCACACCTTTTGCTGCAAATATTTGCTGGGAGTTGAGAGTCTTACTGAATCACAGCATAAACTTTGAGGTTATCTAGTCCAGCCTCGTGTCCAAAATCATCCTTGAAGTTAGACCAGAGAGCTCAGTGTTTCACCACTTATGTGGGGGAGTCTTTCCCTCACGTCCAGTCTACATTTTCCTTATCTCACCTTAGGACAATTGACTCTTCTTCTGCCACACATATCTTGGACAAAAGCAGCAAAGAAACTAAATAAAAAATATGGACACATTTCTTCATCTTGTGTATGTTGATCCCAGTGGCATTTGTATGCCAAGACTATGTATAGCTCCACATTTCCTACATTGCTCTATTTATAACCTTTGATCTAGTGATGTGATGTCATCAACTCCTCTTTTTCTTTGTTCTGTGTTTACATTTTACTGTGACAGTCTATTCCTTCAATAAGACCTTTAGTTACTATGACATTTAAGTAGTTACAGTATAGCATCATAATGTATAATAACCATGACATTATTAGCAGTAAAAGCAAACTACCTGAACATGTGAAAAATAGTCCTAAAGGTCTGTCAGGAACAGCCAGTTGTCACCAAAAGGGGGGGAGACATGGTATGCCCGTAGTGATTCAGTGTGCCTGTTGATTTTCCATGTACTGAACTGAGATAAATCAGAATGAGGTAAACTCACCAGAAAAAAAAAAAAGTCAAGGATTTCATGGAAAATTCAAAACTATTTTATTGCCTAAATGACATTTTGTCTTGATTTCCTTCAAATTTACTTTTTTATTACAAATGTAAAATAGGTCTTAATTAATTGTATACACTGAGTCAGAAAAAGTTTAGTTTTAAAATATTTGACATTATTTGGTTTCCTTAACAAAAAGAAAAATCCCTTCCATCTGTATTTCTTTTCCTACACCATGAACTTAACACAGCTATGTTGATGCACTAACATTTCTGTCTTCTCTCCATTGCCTTCCGTACTCACGCTGTTGCTTCAAATCCACAAAGCTCTCTAGTAAGCTGAACTGAGGAGGTGAGGAGTTTGCAATAACAGCCTGTGTTACCAAGTTACAGATTTATTCAGCAAACTCTTAAATCAGTCAGTACTATCAGAGTAAGGAAGGCCCATGGTACAGAATTTTATAAAACTCTCCTTTGAAATGTTCGTTTTTGCTAGCATAGCAAGTACTGAAGTATTTATGGAAACAGCTGTAAGACACTGGTTTGTCGAACCATGAAGGACAGATTCTACCTTCAAGGGTTCAAGAATAAGGAAAATACAGCATGAATTTATGCATAGATTCTCTGGGTGACAGAAATCAAAGGAAATGTTTCCTTATACAGTGACAATTTACTGTGAGAAATAAGCACAAGCAGAAAGATGATGGTAGATTCTGACACAACTAGAATGAAAAACATGACTCTCACCTGAATTTATTTCCTTAAATGCTTCTAAGTAAACAATATCTTTTCTATTTTTGTTTTATCAGTGAAGAGGAGTGGAGAGGAATAGCTGTTTTCTTTTCAATATGCTTTCACTCTTGATTACTACTGTGTGGATGACAGACCTTACAGTCTCAGACTATTCTTTATTTCTGTTTAACAGAGATAGGTATTGACAGCATCCCCTTACTATGTACTCCATGAGATGAGTTATATCTGCTTAATGATGGGTAATAGAGCTTCTTCAAGCTCTGTAACCCTCCATTTTAGACAGCACTAAGATGATACCACACCTTGTTGAACTGATTCTTTTATTCCTTCCATCCTGTGCTCTGCTTGAACCATTCTAAATGTATAAAGCACTAGAATATGGTACCTGATAGGGGTCTCTTTGAATGCTTCTAACAAGGCAACATTCACTTAATTTAAATGTTGAGTTTTGGAAGGTTTCAACCCTCAGTGATGATTAATTGTGACTAGCAGTTGGCATTTCTCATCTCTAATGCTGTCACAAGCAGTACTTTTTTGTCTAGGATTCTGGGGCAAAAACATAAAGATAGGACCTTTTATATACAAATACCCTAATTTACTCAGTGTTTTTAAAAGCGTTAGAAATAATAGAAATAAAAAAATAAATAAACACATCATTCCTGTAACACAACTAGCTGATTGTCAAGCCTTCACACATTTTAGAGAATTATATTTTCATTGTCATTAAAAACCCAAGTCTGTTTATCCATCCTATAAGATTTATCTTTTCCTTCAGTGAAAAAACATTACCTTTGTAAGCGCCTAATACACAAAGCATATAAATCGACTAAAAAACAGTGCCAAAAGCAATAAGAAAAGTATAAACCTAGCACTTAACCAAAACTCGTACAAACCTAGGCGTTCGTACCCTATGATGCTGTGCTGCATTATGCTAACAGACCAAATCTGGGAAGAAACATGCTTGTCATAGGCAGAAAGATATATGCAGTTTCAGGTTTTTTGGTGGAAAGGCTCTAAACTGAGGATAAGTTTGAGGTGAGTAGATCCGGCTAGCAATATTGCAGCAAAGATGTCAGTACAATGGGCTGTGGCATACTATATGCAGTTTTCTAATTGTCATCCCTCATTTTCTCTGCCAAAATAAATTATCTGGTTTCCTTCCCAGTGTAAGGTATGCCTTTTAAATCATAACACATTTTTACCCTGCAGGGCTTAACTCCCTTCAACCAGATGACTTACTCCTATTTCCTTCCACTTTTTGCTTTTGTGCCTATCACTTCTTCCATTTACCTGTGCTGGCTGTTCTCGTAAGTGCTGCTCCTGAGCAAACTTCAACATTACTGCACAGTGGATGGTAGAATTAATTGTTACTAAGGCATAACTAATCCCTGTTCACCACAGTGAGGCAAAATATGCATAAGATGAGACTCATAAATGTTAAAAGGATTATGGATATAATTCCTCCAATATCATAAGAAGCTAATATATAAACAAGTGTATGATATATGGAGGAACTAAAAAAATTCAACTGTAGTTGTTTCTTGTGAGATCCTACACATTTTTCCAGCACGTACTAAATTGCATCAAGGAACAGGTGCCTAAATACGTTAGGGATATAAAGGTTAAGAAGTTTCTGTGTCATGTCAATTTCCAAACATAATTGACAAGATATGGTTTTCAGTGGAGGGTTTTCTATCAGAAAATGCAGAACTGATAAATTTAAAATTTTTTTGCATAAATATAACATTTAATTTTCTAGCACTTAGTGTGGGGAACTACTGGAATGTTCTGTTTAGGAATTCCAATGTTGGCAGTTGTAACCCATATTATACTTGAAATTATATGGCTGCAATAAAATATTTTTTCCATATACACATGATCACCAAGGCAGGGCCAACACTGGGTACAGGGCTGTAAAAAACATAGAATCATCATACAATGGTTTAGGTTGGGAGGGATCTTATAAGTCATCCAGTTCCAACCCCCCTGCCATGGGCAGGGAGACCTTCCACTAGACCAGGTTGCTCCAAGCCTCATCCAGCCTGGCCTTGGACACTTCCAGGGATGGGGCATCCACAGCTTCTCTGGGCAACCTGTCCCAGTGCCTCACCACCCTCTCCATGAAGAATTGATATCTAATCTAAATCTTGCTTCTTTCAATTCAATCCCGTTACCCCTTGTCCTGTCACTAGAAGTCCTTGTAAGAAGTCCCCCCCAGCTTCCTTGTAGCCCCTTCAGGCACTGGAAGGCTGCAATAAGGTCTCCCCGGAGCCTTCTCTTCTCCAGGCTGAACAACCCCAACTCTTCCAGCCTGTCCCCATGGCAGAGGTGCTCCAACATTGTGATCATTTCTGTGGCTCTCCTCCAACATCTTGTTGCACTGCGAGAGGAAGCTGGAAGTTCATCTAGTCGCAGTCTGCAGATGCTACCTTAAACCCATCCTGAATCCTGTTTGTTGCCCAGTTCAAGACTGGTAATTAACGCTGCTTCTGTTCATACTCACAGCTGTAGAAGACCGAAGGCATCCCACTCCAGGTTCATGGGCCTTGTGCAATGCCTGATTTTTCACGCTCTTTCTTATTGTTTTCCAGAGTCTGACTTTTCCCATGAAGCTAAAGCACTGACTGCTGGATCCATTGCACTGCAGGGTGGAAGTGTGCAGCCCATGTGCAGTGCTCTACACTGTCCTCCCTTAAGTCAAGGCGTGAGAGCTGCCCTCACCTTCCTGATGGGCAGCATGGAGGGTGCTGTTCCTGGTTCCTTCACATCTCCCTGTCACTTCCCAAAGGCACAGGTAGAGACAATCCCAATGCATTCTGCCTCTGAGCAGCTAATCCTGGCAGTGCATCAGGAATACAGTGTGCAACATGGGGCAGGTTGCAGTTAGGGTCCTGCTCCCCACCAGGCAGGACAGACCCCACCCATGCAGTTTGAAACAAGATCTGTAGGGCAAACGGCATATAGGGTAGAGTGCTTCCTGTGTGCATTTTTTACTGTAACACACTTATTTTTCAAGGTCCTTGCTATTGCTCACCTCTGAATGGAATGATTATAGGCATAGCATGCCTGCAATTGATAAAGTCCTTCACTCCCAGTGGTTATAGAAACTCCTAGGACATATTAGAGAGTATATCATAGTATCATAGAATCATA
>NW_010229388.1:0-10930 GCF_000690775.1 Eurypyga helias
CACGGGGCGCCACGGGGCTGGGGAGGGGGTTAGTGGGATGGAGCAGGCGGTGGTGTCATCCTCACCCCGTCATCCCCATGCCCGGCCCCTGCGCCAAACCCAGCTCCACCTGGTCCCTTCTAGGGAGAGGCAGGGCGGGAGGGTTACTCGTGAAGTTGGGAATACCAGAGACCAGCTGGGGTTTTTTTCCTTGGCGCATTAATTATAAGATAAGCTGAGGCACATCTTTGATTCTTCTTTTTTTTCCCCAGAAACTCGCTATGAAGCTGTTTTGTGAGTACAGCTTTTCACCTGGGGCGTTGAGAAGACTCTGAGGGCATGATGCTCAGCGCTGGTTTTCCGAAAATCCTCTTTGCTCAGTGAAAAGCTAAAGACTTCTTTCACTTGCAGGGGGAGCATCTGAATACCCTGATAGCCCATTTAATTAGCAGCACGAGGACATTACCATTTTAGTGCAGGAGGTAGCAAGAGTCTGTTCTTTAATATGTTAGAATGAGAGAAAGATTTTGTGGGTCCTTTGCAATTCCCACCATGGGTTCACAAAGGGAAGGAGAGGCTTTCTTAGCTCTTCCCTCGAGATAAGATCCTTCCGTACATGCCTTTCTCTTTAAGAAACACATCCCAGTGCTTATCCAAGTATTATTTTGAGCAATTCCTATTTGCTTACAATCATACAAATGCATATCCTGGGCTGTACTAATTTCAAACTTTAATCCCTTCAAACTGCTCTCTTATTCAGAGACATACCTTAGCCATCTGCAGCCTCACACACTGTCATCTTTCCCAGTTATTACTGGAAGTTACTTTTTAAAGGTGCAGTATCTCTTGGTAACCCTTCTGAGTATAATATGAGAATGCCATGAGAGTTTATGGTATCAGTGTTAACTCTTTATTGCTTCTTTTTGTGTAATTCTTCTAATGTTACTTTCTAGTGTCTTTCAGAGCCTCCCAGGCCCTCACTAGATCAATATAAATTTTGCTGTTACACAGATTATGTGGTAGATCATGTCTGACTAAGATGTAAATCAAATTACCTCTGATTTAGTCATCCTTCTCCATAATGTCTCTCTGTTGTTTCAGCCATAGCACTGCAAATCTCACGAGATTGGAGGCTGATGTGGAAGTCCCTGTGAAGTGCCTACACAAGGAGACAAATACTGACACATCCAATGCCACTTGCACCATGGAGGACGACGGCCATGACCGCATATGCATCAGGGAAAATCCTGAGTATGAGAACATTATGAATGCAACGAAATTAGAATATGAGATAGAAAAAATGTAGTAGAGTACCAGCTTTTCCACATCAGTAGCCGTGCAGGCTGCAGATACTGAGTGGTGAAGTTTAGCAAAGGAAAATCTTCTTCTTGTCTGCCTTCTGGTCTGATAAATATACTGGTCTCCTGCTGTTTTCTTTTAACCCGGGAGAACTGCATAACCTGCTTGGGCTTTGGCAAAATGAAGCCCTGCCCCTTGGTGCAGGAACCCTCAGCCAAGTGGTTATCTATCTACTTTTATAGAGCGAATAATTTCTGAGCAGGCTGAAAGACCAGGGTGAGGGAGAGAGGATCAGGAGTGGAAACACAAATGTCTTTAACCTGCAAATCAAGGTGTAGCTGCTAGCTAACGCTGGCAAGGTGTATCCTCATGTTCCCCTGTTGGGACATCGCAGGCTGCGAGGAGCCAAGGATTGTGCTGGAAATGGTCGTCCTCTGGCTTTTACAGCTCAAGGACTACTGGTTGTACATCCTGCTTGATCTGGAGTCTTTTTCATTAGAGAATGGTAAAGGGGCCACAGAAGGGGGTTGATATCCCAGGAAAAAAAAAGACTGGAACTCATTGATAGAGGAAGAGGGAACGTCCTTGTAGATGATGAGCCTCTTAACTGCACCCTTTGTTTTTCTTCTGGAAAAGCTGCAGAATTGGTGTTGAAGGAATTGCTAGCTTTTGGTTGGTTAGGGGTTTTGGTTTGTGGTTGGGTTTTTTTTTTTTTTTCAGTGTGGGGGCCAGAGACATGATGAAATAGAAATTTGAGGCATTTGGAATGATGATTGAGCAAGGGACCTCCCTTACTCTGATTCACTCTGTGGGACACAAGTCAATCTGTCTGAATACAACAGAGACATTAATGCTGACCTGTGTTATGGGCATGCTGTGAGTGCTCATGTTTGTAAAATGCCTTGAGAAGTGCTTGATTAGTGCAATGTATTTTTTTTCCCAGGGCAAATACATAAGGCTTCAGAGGATTTTGTTGCATATGAACTCTGACTTCCTTGGTATTTCAACATCCAGCGCTGTCATTTTTTCTGTTGCTTGCAAATTTAAGCTTTCTCTCCATCTTCTGATTTAGATTTAATTCTGCAGAACAGGCAGGGGTACAGTCATGGCCAGGGTTTGACTTGGAAGTTTGTCCTGGGTTTCCCTTTTAAAGAGGAGATGACAGGAGGAGGGTATCAAGTCAGCCCACTCCAGACACCTCACATGACTACACCTCACCACAGCACCCAAAGGCAGTGTCAGGGTCTTGGTGCTGCCTCCACACACAAAATCACAGACCTGCAGCCGGCTGCTACTGCGATGCGGGCACGGTAAGACACAATGCCCCAAACAGTGACAGCATCAGGCTGAGGCCTGGAGTCAATGGAAAAACTCTTGGTGAGCTGGTTGGAAGCAGCAGTGCTCGAGCTGGGGACATTTAGGGCTGAAGGTTTTTCATTAGCACCTTTCTTCAGCTAGTTCTAGTGTTTTTTAGGAATTTATCACTCACAGCAGAGTATAAAGTGTTGCATTACCTCACTGTCAGAGGTTAGAAGGACTCTGAGGATGCTTAATACCAAGTCTTCCTTGTGGAAGGCTAAAGTATTCTAAAGAGCCTGAGAAGAGAGATCGTCTAAAGGATATTACAAACTTGCCTGTTACTTAGCACAGGAGTTAAAATCCTTGACTTTAATTTCATGCCATTGCTCAATACATTGGTTTGCTCTAAAATGCAGTTATTTAAAAAAAAAATTGTTCTGCACCTCCCTATATTTTGCCTCTTGGTGACTCAAATCAAATATTCTCTTCCAAGTGGAAAATAGCTCAGTGGTCACCTGGGCCACAGCTGAGCATGCCACAGTCGCAGCCTCACAGGAGGGTGAGGGCTGTGTTGGCTCTGCAGGGCTGCCAGGAGCCCATGAAGCCTTAGGAGTGCGCTACTGCCCCAGTGAATTGATGCTTTGACCACTGAATGTGATCCCAGGGAGCTGTGGTGAGGAAAGGTAGCTCTTGCATCCTGAAAAACCATATTCTATCCACTTTTTGAGCACGGAGAAGCTAGGAGGGTAAGACACAGAGCAAGACAGATGACACCGACAATGGGACAGCGGAATTCAGTCACTCCTGAGAGGCTGTTTCCTATGCACATCTTCCGTGCCAGGGCCAGGCCAGGAGAAGTTGCTGCAAAGCACCGCGACTGTGGCTTTGGAAACGCCATGGCAGACTGCTGGGAGGAGGGCAGAGCAGGTCCCACACCACCACCCTGGAGGCCTTTAGACAAGGGGCAGGGCCAACCTGGCCAAGCTCCAGGCTGGCAGAAGGCTGTACAGGGTCCACACACAAGCCCTGGTGTTTTTGGAGGGTGGAAGATGTGGGCAGCCAGGCTGCTGTATGGGAAATGCAGAGCTGTTACGATGATGCTCTCAGCGTGTGTTCGCTGTGCTGCTGCTGCTGGCTTCTCCCTTGACCTTGGCTGAAGGACCAGAGCTCCTACCTGGGTACATGAAGGGGTGGCTACCAGTTGCCACGACTGGGACCTGAGCAGCCTCACAGGAGGGGAGAGGAGGAGGCTAATCCTGCAGTAGCAACAGGGGGTGCTTTGCAGACGTGGGGAGTGAGAGATGGGGTCCAGCTCTGGTAGTAGCACTGTAGCTCCAGTGGGGAAGACATACCCTTGCTCACATCAGGGCTCAGGGAGAGACACCGACTACTGGGGAGGATGCCTGAAGCTGAGGGAGCCCTCTGCCAGGCAGAAGTGAGGAAGCACTGCAGATGTGTGCTTGAGAGACTGGGGAGGGGGACATTATTTTTCTCCTCTTCTGCTGCTTGAAGGCTTTAGGGCTGTTTGGCCAGTGTCTCTTCTAGATCAGCTGTACTTCTGCTTCTGTCTGCTCTAAAATCATAAAATCAGCTTAAAAATGAGAAGCCCACATGCCCTACAGTAGGTTTAAGACTCTCCTAGGAATGTGCATTTTGGTTTCTCCTTTTTGCCAGGTGTTTCCTGAGCTACAAGGCTGTACTTTGCATTTCCAAGGTCTTCCTCCCCAGCAGGGGGGCTGAACTGTACGGTTTGTAATGCAAAACCCATCACTTTCATTAACCCTGGATTTTGTGCAGTCCCAATGAGGAGCCCCCAGACTGTGAGTCCTGTGCTAATGTGGTGCAGGGCTAACGGGGTTCCTTTTTTACAGAAGCAGCAAGGCTGCATGCTAAGCTGTTCCTGCCTTTAGCTGAAGCGTTTCCTGCAATATGCCCTGTTCTGCATCTGCCTGGTTTGCTTCCTCATTGTTAATCACTTCCATCTTACATGTACTGGTGGTGCTGGGGGGCTGCTGTGGTATTGTGCCCTCCCTGTGTGTCGGAGGCCACCAGGCTGCGGCCGTCTGTCCTACAGGCTTGGCAAGCAGACCAGGGGCACGAGGGGGATGCCACCTGGTTTAGCAGAGAAAATGTGTAGGGAGAGTTACTTGCTTTTATTAAATCAGCGCAGCTGGGGGAGCATGGGGAAGGAGATGAGCTCTCGGTCACACGAGCCCTTCTTGGCACTGACTTGGCCCCACGTGGCTTTTGCCTCTGCTGCCATGGATCTGTGCCTGACCAAAGGCCAGAAGTGCAGGGACCGTTGGGAACAGCTGGAGCTGGAGCCACTGGGGTCAGCAGTCTCAGAGGTGGTGCAGAGCAAAAGCAATGAGGGGCAGGGGGAGCTGTGGCTGTGCTCATGCAGGGTAGAAGTGTGTGGTGTGAGGTCAGTGCTGTGTGGGAAGAGAACTGAAAACTTGTCAACTTCCCCATCCTCACCTCAGCAGGTCCAGGCCCAAAACATGGACTTGGTGCTCATTTTTCCCCCCCAGTGCCATCCTCATTGCTTTTCAGTTAGCAGGGTGTTTTGTGCAAGATTTGCTGCCATTGTAAGCTCCCAGCTCCAAGTTCTCTCACTGACTATGTAACACCATGATTTTTCCAGCTTTTGATTCCTCCCAGCACTGATCTGCCCTGAGGAGGTCTGGGCAACATCCTCAGAAGACCTGAAGCCTGGGAGAAGCTGTAGAGGAAGAAGGCAAGAGGAGTGAAGATGGGGTAGCAGGTGCCCCAGCTGCAGACGCTGTGTACCTCGTGTTGGCACTGCCTCTAGTTTGGGCAGCAAAATGGCTTTGGTCATAAACAGCAGAACAGTGGAAACAAAAAAAGCCTCTCTACAGTGCTGAGGCTGTTGTTTCTCCCTGTGCAGCAAGTGTGTGATGTTTTTATTTATATTTTTGACATGCTAGGTAGGAAAACCTGTTGGAAACAGAACACTTCTGACAGTCACGGAGAGCTTTGTTGTGTTCTGGCAGTCAAAGGCAAGTTCTCCTTTCCTTGCGCTGGTCACTCACCCAGTGACATGACTCGTCTGCTGAGCGTCAGCAGAGAAGGGAAACCTCAGCTTCCGCCCCGAAACTGCGCTGCCGCCAAAACCCCACGCTATTTCCAGTGGCCAGCACAATGTCATGAGACTTGGCAGCTCCTCTTGCTTCAGGGCAACTGATGCACATGTACAACAGAGGGGACCTGTTGGCTTTTGTACTGGCTGGGTTTGCCCTGGCCTTCAGAGCCCTTCTGAACCTGCTGTTCTCAGCAGGGAGAAGGGAGAGGAACTCTCCATCATACATCCCACCCTAATGTGGTATTTGTTCTTGTGAGAGAGGAAGGGGTTAACTTTCTTCCCCCAGCCACCTAGAAGGAAGTGGGGACTAGAGAGGGAGGTGTTATTTAAAAAGCAAATGGGCAAAATCTACTTCAAGTAAAAGCTGGAAATGCATGAGAAAACACTGATGAAAAGGATAAATGAACACTTGGCTGGCTGTGGTGCAGAAGGGTTTAGGTGTGCTGAGACCTTGAGGTTTGTGATGGCAGAAAGGGTTGGGGTTGACAGAGCTGCCTGTTACATTAAGGATCCAGCGGGGACAAAACAAACCCCGAAGTAATAGACTTTGTTCTCCTTTGAAGCTGACCTCAGTGATAAAGATCAGGGTGATGGCTGTGAGTCATGAGTAGGTGCTCAGAGAGACCACGGGAGTGTGAGTCATGAGGAGTAGGACCGTATTTGTCCAGCAGCACACAATGAGCCCTACTGATAGGACCTATTCAAAAAGCAGAACACAATTTTCTTAGGCAATTATATACATCCATTGGTCCCAGCTTTGTACAAACTCCAACTTCTTTAAAATATTGAGGAAGAAATGGCTGCAACACAAAAACCAAACAAAAAAACCACCAACAAAAACTTAGTATTAATGTTTATCAATATTCTCAAATATTGCAAAATCTGCTGGTGGTACTGTCCTAAAACAAAGCAGTAGGGTCTTGGGATTTTCTCTTAGTTTCTGAGTTTTCAGTGGTAAATGTTTCAGAGAGTTTAATTTGTCAAACTGGGCTGTTCCCTTCCTCTCTGTCATTGGTCCCACCCTGAGATATCTCAAGCTGCAGATGAAATATGCTGCCAAATCAGTTACTAGAAATGCTTACCAATCATTAAATATTCAGGTGGGATGCTTTAGAGGGAATTACTTTTAACTAAATGTCAGAAATGCAACAAAAGCAATAGGCAACCTCGCTGCAAGTGCTGACCAGGAATAACCAGCTGAAAACACGAGCCTTCTCCAAACAAGGCTTCAAGGAGAAGTGATGGACTCCACGGCCTTACTTAAAATCAGATTGAGCAAACATGCATTTTTCACTGGCTAATGGGATAGAAGGACGTTAAACAGCAGCTTTGTTGTTTGTACTCCAATTAAAAAAGATTATTTTTCATGGATAATGCTGCCCTTACACGTGATGTCATTGCCAGAACCCTTGTTAACTGAGGATTATCAGTGGAAGAGAACTGCATTGTCTTTGGCTGCAAAGAATAAGGAGCCAGGACCCAATTCTCTGCTTTCACAATGCAGAGGAACTGTACCAGCACCACTTCCGTACAGATCAGGAGGAGTACCCCAACAGACGCTTCCGAAACCAGAGTGGAGGGGAAACCTGCCAGCACAGGATCCCAGTCATGCATTGGGTGGTGATGGGATGGGTTGTTCAATACCTTGCTGGATTTTTGGAGAGGAGCAGAATACGGTCAGGAAGGCTCACGCCTGAGCAGGGGGAAGGAGCCAGTGCCCTCGCTGTGCCGCCGCGTTGCTCAGCAAATGCCTCACTTGGGGTATTTGACAAACTGACACTCTGCACACTGAGTGTCGAACTCAGCTTGTCAAATACACGCAGTGCTGCACTGCAGCTCTCCGTGGGGGTCGCAGAGGTCGTCGCTGGGGTGCCACCCTAGGCAAATGGAGAGGGAAAAGAGGGGCTGAAGTGGTTGTTAACTTCAGAGGCTTTTTCCAATTAGCAAAAAACATCATTATCCCTCCCATATTTCCCCCTCCAATGCTTTTCTTTGGGTGAGAGAGAACCATGTAACTAGGCACTGCCTTCTGCTGAGGAAGATGTCCACTACATTAATTCAAAGGCTGAAGCTCTGTGGAGCTGAAAATGATACTGAGACCTCCAGACTCATCTTCTGCCTTAGCTGTACAGCTACACTGATAGCTTGAAATATTGACAAAATGTCCATGCAAACACTCAGATGTGTCGTTTGAGTACATCATGAAGACCAATGTCTCCCTAGACACACAAAGTCTAGACAAAGACCCAAAGAACATATTGCAGGGGAGTAATTTTGCATTGGACAGAGATAAGGGCATGATAATTTATCAGACTTCTCACAGCTTTCCTTTTTAACTTCTGAAATTTGAACAAGTTGTTCAGGCTTCTCACATTTAATTCCTTCTATTTGGGTACCTGTGGTAATTTTGCATTCAAGCGGTCATGCATGCCTGAGTGTCCTTGTATCATAAGGTACTTCAGCTAAGGGCCCACTTCTAGATAGGTGAATATCTCAGCTGCAACCAGTCTGATAGATCCCAAAGAACATGGGACGGGGCCTCTGTATTTAACACAGTTTGGTTGCTCTATGCATGCCAAAGACAAAATTTCTATTGGCAGGAATAGGCTCCGAGGTTTACCTCTTACTCTACCACTGACAGCTAAAATATTTTTGTTTTACCTAGACCTGAAATCTGAAGAGGCACCTCTTCAAGCCTGTCTGAAGAAGAGGTACAACTCTGCCCTTGGGCATACATGTAGGGGTTCATCACTGACTCTGCTGGGGGCAAGGTGAGCTGCCGGCACAGGCTCAGTCCAGTGCCATATGTGCTCACTTTTGCAACAAAGAGCAGCCGTAGCAGCCTCTTGTCCCCATCTCTGCCTGCCAGCAGGAAGCTGCACTGTTGGGCAGAATCACTGTAAAGCTAAATATTATTATGCTAAATAAATACTAAACTGCCACGTAGGGAAACAACAAAATTCTTCACGATTGAAGTGAAACTTTCTCTTCCATTATCAAACTAACCCCCTTCTGCTTCATTTCCTGCACGCTTCTCTGGCAATAAATGGAGTTTTAACCCCCATACACTGACATAACCCAGCCTTTATGGGTAAACATATCCTACACACACGCGTTATTCCTTCGCACAAAGACCAAAAAATGCCATTGTTTCCCCTATTCTCTTAACAAGAGTTTGCATTAAATGCAGAAATGCACTTAAAAGAAAATTAAATAACAAAACATACACAAGAGAAGATATTGCTAAGTATTACTGTGCTCTGTGTCCTTCTCGGATCTTGACTGTTCAGAATTTGAGCCTAAATCCTGATAACTGTGCAACTCTCACAGAAGAATTCATCATGGCTCCTAAACCACACTTATTCTACTTGACACTATTTTATTACCATTCATATTCTCTGCAGGGCAGGCTCAGTTATAGCTCAGTTTTAAACATGCTGCTTTTAGCTGCTTTCCCAGTCTTCTGATTTTAATTTCACATGACCAGCAGCATCAGTTTCTGGGAAAGCAGCTATGATATTTTAATATCAAAATGAAAAAACTAAAATGAATCTGTTAATTATATTTTGGAAGGTAGACCATTAAAAGACACAAAAGCAGAATTCAGCTGAGGTACATTAACAGCATCCTTCAGCTGGCAATTTATTGTCTTTTTTATCTCTATCTTCTGGGACTCTATTTTATACAGATGACCATAGGATCCACTCTAATATTACCCACACAGAAATATACCTGGAAAGGGCAAGGGTTTTTTCATCTGAAAGCACAAAATTTAGAAATGGTAATGTCAAATATATATTCTTTATACGTGCTCTGAAACCAGCATAGGGTAAAATAAGATTTAGCAGCAAGGGAACAGCTACAGCTTTCAAGATAAAATCAGTTTCTAGACTGGGTTACTACAAAGGCTTTGCAATTCTTACACTCCCCCTGCCCTCCATAGAAGGCTTTGGTGAGATGTAGATAGCGAATACTTCTTTGTTCTGCGTCCTAATTCAGAATGAATTTTAACCACGACAGAGAAAAGAATTATGTTGCAGTGCATAAAAGAAGTATGTGATTTCATGAACATTAGAAAACAGTGTTAATAAGGTGATTTAAGATCAGCCTGGCAAAAGGCATACTGGTTTAAGCACAATTAAAACTGATTTCTGCTCCCTCTCCCAAGCTCTTGCACCACTGCAGCGATACACTGCAGTATGAAGCAGCCAGGCCTCGGAGAGGGGTGCCAAGCTGTCTTCAGGGACCTGGACCTTGCCTGCATTTTGTCACCTTTGCGCAATGTAGCCAAGGCTCTGGGTTAACATTTCTTAATCCAGAATACTCTGATCCGTGGGTTTTAGCAACAGACCAGTCGTAAAAACGCCTGGGTCTCTGCCTGTCAGTGCGGTTGGTAATCACTCTTCTTCCACATCACTCATCCATATCAGAGTGTGCACAAAGACCAAGCCGGTTTTTCAGCAGGTATCACTGACCAGACTTCCCTCAGCTTCAATGCTGATTTCTAGGAGTGGAAGATCTGGCCTTGAGGGGGGGAAAAAAATCCACACCAAAAAACAAGACAGCATTGCTGCTGCAATTGCAGCTTAAAATAATCCCCCCATTGTGGCTTTCTGAGAGGAAAAACAGCCACTTGAAATGTTGCTGTCAGCGACAGATAAGAGGTGGGTAGAGAGTGGAGATAATTCTATCAGTAGGTGGGAATGGAACTTGCTGCCCCACCCCACCACGATAGCATCTGATCTGAATGGATTTGTCAGTCAGTTCTCTGGTTTCAAGCTGAAGCGGGTATTTCCAAGCAAAAGCTCAGTGTTATAAAACTGAGCAATCAACTGCATACTCCGAGGGGAAAACAGAGAGTTCTTCCTGCGTTCTTCAGCCAGTCCCTTATCGAAGTCACAAAAAGCTTCAGCTTTCCCCCTCCAAGCTGCACGTCACCTCTCGGGTATTTTTACAGGGCTGTTAGACTGCACCACAACTTGTGATAAAAACAAATGAAACGTAAAATTATTGGATAGACTTGACTCTAAACGTGATAACAGCCATGCACAGAAGTGCGGCTGTGGGGTTTCCACGTCCTGAGGAGCAGTGCCCCGAGATGCAGGCTGCAGCGATTTCGAGACATGCACTTAAGCAGGATTTGAACAGGAACCAAGGCCATCTCTGTTTTCCACGCAGCGAAACCCGAATCACAGCCTGGATTGAATGCAAGAATCCCCACAGATCTGAGGGCAACAGGGTCTGCTGAAA
>NW_010229388.1:10961-22493 GCF_000690775.1 Eurypyga helias
AGCTACCTTGGGGCATGCTTCTGCCAGGAGCTGTAAGCCTCGGTTTTTAAAAAAGTCAAACCTGAATGAGGCTTTGCTCAGGGCAGACTTCCCCTGGATGCTGACCTGCTCCATATAAGATCCTCCTGTGCTCCCAGCTGGGAGCTTTGCCTGACAAATGCTGAAATACTTGGCTCGGCGAGGTGGATCTCATCTATCAGGCAGGCTCCAGCAAAGCCTGGAGCTGCAGCCCGAAGGGCTTGCTTCATCTCAGGCAAGCCGGGCTTATATACCCCTGCATAGTTCTCTATAGCACGTCGGCTGGCTTGGATGAGACAGTGAACAATACAAAAACAGAGCAAGAGGCCCAAAGGTGCAGCCAGTTAATTAATAATTCCTGCTTCTTACCTGGCAGGTGCCAAAGCAGCTCTGTGGCCACCTGCTCTGCTGCAGGGAGCCTCTCCAGGCTCGGGACACTATTGCTGCCAGCGAGGCCGTGCTCTGCTTTCCAAGGTGGCTCACATGGACAAAGAGGGAGCCTTCTCAGTGGCACACAAACCACTTGTTCCCCAACACGAGCAGGGCAACAGCAGCGCAGGGAAACAGCTTTTGTGACACCCTTGTCCCTGCCCTCATGATAACCAGGAGGTGTCAGGCAGGACGTGCCCTCTCCTTCCAGCTCTAGAGCAACCCGGAGGTCCCTCGCCACCTCGCCCCGAGCTTCCAGTTGTCTTTGGGCTGCAGGTTACCGGTCAGCGTGGTGAGCAGCTGCCCCGTCCTAAGGAAAGCTCCTGGAAACGCTGATCCAGCAAGTACAGCAGTTGTCCCAGCTTTGGAGATAGCCCGGAGTGCTCCAGTGAGGACTGTCCCCTAGCAACTGCAGGAAGCATAAAACCAGCCATGTGTTCCCACTGCAGCCATCCATGCTACCTTGTCACCCCCACAACCCTGCAACCCTGCGTATGCTGATTTTTTTCCCTTGCTATTGTGATAAGACTGAAAGCAACCCCTCCTTCCTCAGCCCAAGCTGGATGTCCCCTCTGCCTAGCCCTGCTTCACAATAAACTGCTCCATCTTGTCCTAACAAGACCCAACTTTCTCTTCAAATTTGCTCCAAAAGGTGAAAACCGTAATTCAGCACTCTCCCCCACAGAGAAATACTACCCGTTTCTAACCAGAAGGCACTCAGTTTCATACCTCATACCTTGATATCCAACACCCAGTGCCCTCCCACCACAGGCACCTCAGCATCACTGGTGGGCTCCCCTGTCACCGCTGACCGCTCACCCGTGTGGCCCCCGCACCCCCTTCCCGAATGCCAACGCTGTGTGGGTGCACTCGCAGAGCCACCCCTCTCCTGACACAGGGCTTGGCCCAAACCCTGGGGAGATTTCCCCCCAGTGCCCAGGAGCAGACCATCCCCTCCTGGCAGGCAGCTATTCCCAGAATAAACCTGCCCCACAGGAGGGTCCGGAGGATGGGCCAACCCTGCTGGGAGAACCTCCGGCAGCAGGCAGAGCCGCTTGGGCAGCAGATGTGCCGCTGAGGCTGGGGACATCCGACAGCCAGACCCAGGCTCCAGGACAGGACAGAAAGACAAGGTGCCAGCCATGGTCCCGGAGCCTGTCACAGGCACAAGGCACCATTCCAACAGCCAGCAAACGCTTCAGCAAGGAGGTTGTGGGTCTCAGTGACGGCTGTTGGAACGGCTTGTGTGTGAGGCCAGGAACCAGAAACTCTGCAACCGGCATGTCACGGCTCACCCGAAAGCACCCAAGAAAGGCCTGATGAAGCCCCCATTACCTAACAGCCACCAGACACATGCCCTCCTGCAACCCCCACACTCACCTGAGCCCCCAGCCCCTGCCCCAGCATGCCGGACTCTGCCCCCATGGCTGCTCACGCCCCACACCCGAGGGGATGGAATAGGGTCGCGCAGTAAACCTTTGTCTGGCGTCCTGAAGTCATCGGGACAGCAAGAAAAGGAGCTGGCGCCTGCCTGGGACACTCTCTCTCCCTGGTAAAACCCTCCTCCATCCCACAACTTCCCCTACTCTTTGTGTGCTGTCTCATCTATGACTAATTTAGATCAAAATCTCCCTGTTGCCAGCAACTCACCCGCAGCATGTGCCGGGGGGAGCATGCGCATGTGCATCCCGGTACCAAGTAGGGCTACACACGCATTGCTATCGCTATTAACGGTAATTCATCCTCATCAATGAATCACAGTCCCTGACTGAGACCAGCGGCTTTTGCATCCCCTCATCTACCCTTGCCAAAGTACACCCGGCCCAACACCACCACCTTCCCCTGAATGGAGATACCAAAAAGCTCTTCTGGCTCAGGCAGACGTGCTCCCAACGCTGAGGGGAGGCAGGACAGACCCAAGCTGGGCTCAGTCCCCCAAAGCTCGAGGTGCAACGTGGGGTGGGAGGACAGTCTCTGCATTGCCAGGAATGCAGACACCCCATGGGTTTCACTGTCCCAACCCCTGTGGTCCTCTGGGATATCCCAGAGGAGAAATGGGAGGTCACCAATCCCCCACCCATCCCTAGCCACCACTTCCAGGACAGGGAGCTGGCACCTACCGTGCTGAGCCAGCCTGGCCCGGGACGGGCAGAGCCGGCGGCGTGGGGCTGGCATCGGGGGCCACGCAGGAGGAGCGCGGTGGGGGCACAGCCCAGGCACACAGCTCGTTTTTGAAGGGGCCGCTCCTCCTTCAAGAGGAAGCTGCGAATGGGGAAGATAAGGCTGAGGTTAGATAACAGGAAATGTCTGGATGTGAGTGACAACACGTCCAGGTTGTGAAAGCAGCTCTCCCCATCCTGCCGCCCGGGCGCAAAGCTCACAAGTGGAGCGAGGCACGGCTGGGGGAGGGCAAGCACCTCCAGCCTTCACCCCTTGTGACCACGTCACCTCATCGGGCATGGGGCACACGGAGCTGGTGGCCGCCCTCCTCGTGCCCCGGCTGAAGGTGGTCACCAGGGATGCCGCACGAGCAGCTGCCCCGAGTCCGTCCAGCCGGCCCGCAGCAGCCAGGCTCTAGAGGAGCCGCAGGGAGAGCCAGGGAGGGCTGCAGAGGCAGAAACCACCAGGAAGGCTTCGGCTTGGGGAACGGGCTCATTCCCATTCTCTGCCCAGAGGGATCCCTTACTCCTCTTGCTGCTTGCAGGGGAGAGCTGACTCTCCAGCCCACACAGGCAGTTTTGCTCCAAAAGATTCCCTGCAGGGCTCTTCTCCCGTTGGAATGCAGAGATGTGGGCAGCAATGCCTCTCCTCTGCTCCCCATCGCTCAGGGGGCAGACAGGCTTCGCTTTCCCCATCACAGGGCCTGATGGAAGAGCCAGCATGCCTCTGCGCTCCTGCCGCTCTGGTCCCTCCACACCCAGCAGCATCAGCAGAGAGCCCAGTCTCGAGCAGCTCAACACCCACAGCACCCGGGCAGAAAAGGGAACACCAGTGTTTGTTCAGAGTTAGAACCAAAGCAAGCTCTACCATTTCTCACCTCCTTTTGTCTCCTGGGCTGCCTACAACACGAGGTGCTCTAAGGAACACACCTCATCCTTTCTTAGCGTTATTTGTATTCAACTTGGCTGGGAACAAGAGCAGCCAACGCAGTTCTGGACATGAGCTGCCTGCGCTCAAGCTAACAGTACTACTAGCAATGCAGAAGCCAAACCAAATCAAGCGAAAGCAGGAATTTTAGATAGACATTCCTAGTCTTTCTCAGCCAGTATGGTGTACAGCGTATTTTGTAAGGCCATACATCACTCTGTGTCTGCATTATCCCAAGCACTTTTGCCATCAGCTAGCCATGCCAGTGTGATGGAGACTTTTGGATCCTTCTTGTAGGATCGGTTTTCTCACTCCCGGCACTCAGCTCCTGCCCTTCCTTTCCAGTTTTTGCCTCTCGGGTTTTCCTTTCCTAGCCTCCCCACTGCTGTCTGGCTCTGCAGCCAAACCACATGGAGATCCTCTGGTGCTTGCTGCTGGGGCCTGCATTAATCCAGCAGCTTTCAGTTACGTTATCAGCATGCTTGGGCTGTAGCCACATATTTTATTATGTTCCTGCAGCTCTGCCCAAACCCCTGATCTAGAAAACACTTACTTATGCCTCCAAGTAACCGTGCACTCAGCTCCCTGGGAGTGCTCACAAGCTACTCCTGAGCCTGCATGCGGACACTAGTGAGGGCCAACCTTCCTGCTAAAAGCAAAACCTGGCCCTTGTGCGCAAGGGATAGTTAGATAATGAGGAATACAGTTACTGTCCAGTTCCTCTTTCATCTGCCTGTGTTTTAAAATATACAATAAAAGAGGAATGGAAATGCCTGGGTGGGTTTGTTTCTACTTTGGTTTTAATTGGGGGAAAGAAGTAGGTTTGTTCCTGTATTTTGCATAGTTTTTTTTTCTAGGCTCTCCTTTTCACTCTCTCTTCTCCTACTTGTACACAAAATATCTTCAAATGGGTGAACTTCCAGGTCAAGGTCTATGGAAGGAAAAAAAAAGCAGATGTTTTATTTCCATTCTTTGTGGGGATGCAGTGCAAAGAAATTGCTGAAAAACAGTATCTTTGGTCACTCTCATCAGAATGTTAAGTCAGTGCTGAATTTAAAAAACAAAAAAGTCACAAGTGACTGAGAACATGCAAAGCGAATACCATTTACATTTTGTAATTCCTAAAAGTTCAGACCTAATTTCAGATCCAAAATCCTTGGTCCACATCCATCTCTAGCAGAGATCTTCCCAATTGTCTTCTCTAACAGAAGCAGTTAATTATGCATTGCTTTTCATTTCATTGCTTTCTACCTGAAGAGAAGATTTGAACTAATCATTCCTTTTTGCTAGTATCAACACCAAGTTTGCAATCTGAGTGATAAAATACTGCAGCTTATTTCTGACGTTGCTCACATGTCATTTACATCTGCGGGATTCCCTTCACCTTACTGGGACTAGTGCTGATGTACAACAGTGTGGCTCAGAATTGAGTCAGGCCCCCAGGCAAAGAACCAAACAACTCATGGCTATGTTGTGTATATACATGAAGAACATAGAAACCATTCAGATGCTTACAGTAGGAGAACCAGATCAGTGTCAACACATTTCTCCATGAATTAAATTGCCCTGAAGGAACTGCAATGCTCAGAGCAGGTTGGCTTCATCTTCACGGCAAACATCCCCATACTGCTGTAAAGATGACTGTTGAAATGCACTGCATTTGTTATGCGGGAGGTCAGAGCAGTTAATCAAAATGGTCCTTTTTGGCCACTACATCTCAGAGATGAATTGTGAAAAGCATGAAACTCGGACGCCCAAACATAGGGTAGTAAACCTGAAGATAGGCTAGTAGGTAAAAACAGCCCTGTGGCAAAGGACGAGGCTCGCTGGCCTCCAAACTGCAGACTCCTGGAGGTCAGGTCCTTTGGATCTCAGGAGTTTAGGAGACTCTTTACAAGTCTGGTGATTTTGTCCTGCTCGTTTCTGTGGCATGTGGCCACACCTAGTAGCAAGCCTTGACAATCTGGGGTCTGAGTCATGTGGAAAAAAATGCTCTTTGGGCATTTCATGCTCCCCTTGGGTGGTCGCACAAATTGTTATTGACTTTACATGTTCCAGTGCAAGAAACAGACAAATAAAACCCAAAACAGTACCAGTAATGAATCAGCATGAAAAGATGCAAAACCCTCGCACAGGCATAAAAAGGGCCTAAGGGCATAAGAAGGTGAGATTCTTCACTGTCAAACTGTGTTAAATCCCTTGCCTGCATCCCATGGCACTATCCAGACACGCTAGCTAAAAGCTTATTTCTGTATGCCAGCATGAACCTCAGTCAATGAAGACTGTCCAGCAAACGTGCCACCACATTCCTGGGCATCATTAACCGGGAGAGCAGGAGATCAAGTGTCTCCCTCCAGCCAGGACACCCTGCTTTGCACTGCACCTAATTGCTGCACGGTTCTACAGGCCATTACGGATGTCCAAGGTGGATGTTTCACAGCAAAGCTGATTTCCTCTATAGTTTGCAAATGCCACCACACTACCCCACTCTCTGCAACAGCCTTGAAATTGCACTCAAGGTTACCTAATCAAGCTAGTTTTTTTCAGTATGTTTGCAGCATGCAGCTCTGTGGCTTGCTCTGGGAAGAGGAAGAAAGGAGGTAGAGAAGCTGAGGGAATTACAGACTGCCAACAAATACTGTCTCAGAGGTTTCTGCATACTGTTCCCCAAGCCACAAAATTTTCTTGGAAAACAGCTTGAAAAGTGGCTAAAAACGGGTCACAGAGTCCATTTGATGAGCACGCAGTGAGTCCTCTTGCATTGTAGTTTCGAGTTCTTGTATTTTTTACTTGCCGTGGAGTAAGACACAAAGGATTAGCGGGTTTGTACTGGACACGGGCAAACTGGGGCTCGTTCTACATCGGTGCTGCTCTGCACTTGTTAATCCATACCAGTTTAGCCAAGAACAGATGAATGCAGAGTTTGGTTTACTGGTCAGCATACCTTAAGGAGGACACCAGATATTTCCTTGGGACATTTCACGGCAATATCTTCAAAGCCAACATAATCCCCTTGATGAAGGTATTTAAGCTATATGTTACCAAGTCAGACCTGATTCCAGTTTGCTCAGCCAACCCAGTTCTGCCATCCAGCAGCATCCAGAACTGAGGCCATCAGTCTTGAAGACACCGTATGAAGAGATGAAAATACAAGTTATTCATACACCAAACTCAAAAATACCAAACCATTCTCCCTCTGGTTCTCCTCCCAGGTGAAGAATACTATTTACTCCTGCATTGGCTAACTGTTTTAAGTATCATTTTCAAATTATTTTCCTCCATCCTTGGGTCTTGGAGGGCTTTCAGATTAAATCTTGAAAAGCCAGTTGCTACTGGACTTTCTCCTGAGCTGTACCTGTGAACAGCAGTTGCTGACTTGCTCTGCAGCACAGCGTCAGTACTTCTCTAAAGAAGCCAGCAGTGAACCTTCCAGCAGTCAGCTCTAACTGCCAATTTGCCCAGATGCTGCTGAACTCTGACACTTCTCAGCATTGCAGGTGCTGTTTGGGTGAAGCTGAGGCATTCAGTGTGAGCCTAGCATGGATGCACCCAGGGGAAAAACGGTACGAAGAGGGCCTTTCACATGAGCGATCATAGCGGAGTGAGGGGAGGAGGAGATGGGAGAGCAGGAGCTGTCCTGAGTCTTACATCTGGAAGCACTCATGGTGCTGGATTCTCCAGGGAGCAAGATGGGGTGAACACTGTCACAGTTCCTTCCCTCCAGAAGATGGTTGAAGAAGCCACAACTTAGCTCTAGGCACTAAATAAACCCTACAGGGATGCAAGAAAAAATGACAACTATTCCTTGAGGGGTGATCTGCATGTGATGAAGGAACTCGCAGGGGAGATCCTCCTGCAACGCTGGCCTTTCACCCCTGCGGCTGGGCACTGGGGAGGACTCTCTTCAGCCAGTAAGCAAGGGCACAGACCTTGCATCCTCACCTCCAGGCTGCCTGTGGGCACAAAGACCATTGCTAGTCTGCCTGCTTGCTGTCCTTCAGCAAAAGGCACCCTCGGCCAAACCCTGCCTCACTGCCCAACCTGGGCTTTGAGTCATGTGAACACCTGGTTTCCGTTTCCATTCTTTACCTCGCTCAGAAAAGAAACAACAAATCAACACACTGCATGGAGCTTCCAGTTTTGCTGTACATGATCTCTCTCCCCCCTCCTGTCCCCTTTTCAGGCGGGCACAGAGGCTGGACTCCAGCAAACGGAGGATGTTTCTGTTTGTGGTTGATTATGCATTTGTCACTTTTATTTTAGACTCCTGGTTAAGAGAAAAAAAAAAAAACAGAGCAAGAAAAAAAAAGACAGACACAAACTAGAAGGTTCAAAGCTGGTTTTCAGATGGACAGTGGCAGATAAGAAAACCCCACTAACTGTCACAACCATCGTATGACCCAAAAGACATCCTGCACAGCACACACAGTAATTATAGTATACAATGAATAACAGTAGTGTTAATATTGGAATTCTACAGAAGCAGAAAAATAGCACCAGCCAGAGGTCAAGTGGATTTTAGGTAGCTTGGGTTCATTCTTATTCCATCTTAATTAAGATTAAAAATCTAGATTTTTATATGAGTAGAGGAAAACCAGACTTTGTGTTGTCCCAAGTCTGCAATCTCTGTTCAGTCGAGACCAGTTCTCTGCTCACGTGCTGAGTAAGAATCACCTCGCCTAGAGATTTTGCCTCAAAATAAGATCATATTGCAGCCATCCATCTCCTCAATTCTAGCACATCATTGAAAAATAAAGGCATATTTTCCTCTATTTACGCCCTCAAAGGACTGTATTTTCTCTTGCACTAATCTGGTTATGTGGCTAGGCAAAGTCTTACTCTGGGTGTGAAAGATTGATAGACTTTATCTTGTAAAGAAATTAGGAGCTATGGAACTGCACTTTATCCACTACTGATGTCAATACAATTACTCCATACGCAGAATCCAGCCCTGGAATACTAGAAAGACAGCCACTGATGTACTTTTTAACATTAAAAGAAATTTTAACTAGCATTTAAGTTGTCAAAAACACAGGGTTGTGCTGATTCTTTTTCATGGACAAAGAAGGCAGATAGTGTGCTTCTGATACTAATTGTTGTCTTTTACTGAACATGCTAAATTACTTTTCACTGCATATTACTTTCAGAAACCACGTATTAGCCAAGTTTCTCTGCTGCCAGCTTCTGAAGATCTTATCAGTCAAATGAACATCCTGGGTACAAAGCACTGCTGATTACGACATGGCATAGCAACCAAAGGCCTAAACTCACACACTCTTGCTCTGCGACTGCAGTCTGTGAACTATACCAGGCCCTCTCCTGCGTGGGAACACATCAGGAAAAGCAGCTTTGCAGAGTGGTCTTCTGAGGTGGTCCTTCCAGACTGTTCTCCTCACACTGCTCGAAGGGTCATTGCTGGCAAAAGCCATTGGGAAAGTCTGGAAAGAAAAACACATCAGGGTCTTCATAGTTCAGCTTCTGAAAAGCTCCCAAGCACAGATAACTGGAGACGGGGACTGCACCGGAGAGATACCAGTTGCCCTGTGCTGCCACTCTTCCCTTGGCCTCTGCTGCCGGCGCACCCCAAGTGATAGGGCACAGGGCTGGCCAGCCCCTTGCCCGACCCTGGGCAGATGTTCTGCTCTTCGGTTAAGCCTCAGAAACAAATGCAAAAACAACACGGGACCAACAGCACCAGGAATACCTGTAATACCAAAAGGGCGTGTTTATCAGTCCTGTGCTCCCACAAGCAGCCACCGCAGAGTCGCCAAGATGTTAGCATTTGCCGTTCTCGGACCCTTCGCTCTGGGCTTCCGGGAGGAGGCAGATGTGTAGCTTATCGCTCACCCCACTTTTAGCACACAGAGGGCATTTCAACACTGCTGCCTTTGCTTGCAGAGTCATTGTCATAGGGAAGTAGGTGACCACCAGGCTCCAGCTCGCAGCGAGCGCGCTGCGTTGCTCAACAGTGACGGTTGGGTTTGCATCAGCCATCATCCTCTGTGGCAATGAAGTGCTTCCCCAAGACCAGAGCTGCTCTTCAGCTGCAGAAACCATTGTTAACAGAACAAAAGGGGGGTTTGCTGTACAACACACACTGCTCAGCCCTTGAGGTATCACGCTGCTGGGCCTCCCTGTAACTATTGCACCAAACCTCTCCTGTTTGGACACAGATCTTTGAGGCTGTTGTCCCACAAAACAGGATCATAGCAGGATCAACTGCTTCATCAGAAGCTTTCACAGTGGGACAAGAAAAGCCCAAACAAAACTGTGTGGGTTGGTGAAATTGCCATCAAGTTCCATAAAAGTGGGAGCCCTGGTTTTCATCAGCATTGCCTTGGCTGCCTGCAATGTTTTTCACCCTTCCCAAAAGGAAAACTAAACTTGGAAAGATTGCAGTCCTCATAACCTGGGCAGCCCTTTCTGAAACTCTTAAACTATTCATTAAATCATATGCCTCCATGCTATAGCTGAACTGGGATGGACCCACCAAACAGACCAGAATTTCTCCAACACCCAGTATCTATTTTCCAGCCCATCTTCCCTCTTGCAATGGAGCTCTTGAGACATTCCAGGGCATTTTCCACCCAGTGAAATTCCATCAGCACACCTCTTCCTACTGCAATGATTCACGTGATACTGCCTAGAGCAGAGCAGGGACACAGGCTGAAATGCCAGCATGTAGTAATTGAGGATTTCTCCCCCTTTCCCAGAGCAGCTGAGTTGCTTCACATTCTTTATGCAGACAGGTATGAATCAGATACTCCCTCAGGCAGGAACATGGAAAAATAAGAAAGGGAAGAGGTTTTATTGAACCTGATGGCTTAATCTTATCCCAGGATGTGAACTCCAATGATCTTTGAAAACTCTGTCAAGAGTTCAAATATAGAAACAAACCAATACCTCCTTTCAAAGCAGCTTATGGAACATTGCACAAATCCAACAAGGCACGTAAAAAGTGTATTTTAAGCAGCAACCCAGTGTTATCCAGACAGTGAACTTACACGTGGTACCAAGAGAGACAAGAAATTGCCCATCAGAGCACATTGGCAGAGCAAAGTATTATTGTCAGGGCAGTGATTACCCCGCTGAGCAGGTTAAAATGCCAGCAAGCAGACAGGCCTCTCCTGCCTGCAGAGCAGATCGGAGGTCTTGATAGGGTCAGAGCTGTTCTCATGCCTTCCTGTCAAAGGCTTAGTGAATATGAACACTGAGTCTTAAAACTGGAGCAGGCAGGGTAAGTTTTCTAAGCAGGTACATTTCTAGCCTGATGAGTTTGCAGATGTGGTGTTCTTGAGTAAGGACAAAGCTGCTCTTGCAGCGTTTTATAGGTGGGACCTCAGCGTAGAATTTGGCAGGACCTAGAGACAAACGTATTTTAAACACTGTTCTGCATTGTATCACTTCTGTATGTTATATGAAGGTTTTACGTACCGATTTGCAACTTTTTAGTAGATAGAAAGCAACTTTTTAGTAGATAGAAAGCCAGATATGGTGACTGATGCAAGAAAAAGGAGAGAAATGTGGCAGGGAACATGCTTTGCCATGGCTCTGTGCTCACCTCGCATCTTCTAGGATTGCCCCTGGGTGTTCCTCCTTCCCTCTCCACACCCAAATCCCCTCACTGCACACCCACCTAACGCAGCAAACACACAGGGTCCCCAACAGTCCGCCTGAGCTGTGACTGCAGAGGTGGTCGCCTGAGGGAAAATCACACACTTTGACCAAGACTAGAGGGGGTGGAGATGTGGCCAGACCTGACCAGAGCCTGCAAAATAGCCAAGGGAGGGGATGCCCGAGGTAAACACGTTCCTCGAGAGCTGGGGGAAGAGTTTGGAATGAGCAAATCCTCTCCAAGGGCTCAGCCTCCGTGCCCAGCTCCTGCAAGGCTGTCTTGCTCCAAGTGTCACTGCTGTACCCCTGAGACAAACGGTTTCGTTGGCTGGAGGAGGGAGTCATGGAATCGTAGGATCGTTTAGGCTGGAAAAGCCCTTTAAG
>NW_010229389.1:0-18894 GCF_000690775.1 Eurypyga helias
GACTTTTCAAATATGTGATCTACTGATGACATCCTCTAAATGCTGACAGGCAAGCTAGTGGTGGAGAAATTATTTTAATGCACCCTGGTCCTGATACAATACAAAATCATGCAAGATCAAGTGGAGACACCAATAAAAACCTCACATGATCATCTGTGCACAATTTATTAATCTGTCCAAAACATGTTGCTTTATTCCAAGTTATAAACACAGTTCATTCCATATGCAGGGAAGGATAGTGTTAACTTTTTCCTCCACTGTTTGCTTCTAGTGCTGGTTCTTCCACCTTCCTTGAGTCACCCTGTGTTTAAAACAAGTCAAAAGGCTTCCTCACAGCTACCAATTCAGATTCTATATCAAGAAGGTAAAAACCCTATCTGTAACACTAAAAAAGTACCTGCTAAATACAGAATCAGACTAGAGACCCAAGATACAATCAACACGTTCAGGTTACCAAATTTTTCTTCTAAAAAATCCATCCCTAGCTCCTCCCAGTCAAGAAAGAATACAGGCAGTGTTTACAAAGGAAGTGTTACACATTTTCATAAGCATAGGATCTTTAAAAGACAGAGTACAGGCTAGATATCTTTAGATGCCCCTAGAGTTTATTTTTTTAAACCAAAAGTAAATCATTAACATTAATAAGACCTGCAGACCACAGGTATTTCAAAGACTTGTGGATTGATGACATAGTATGAGTCCATATGAAGTTTTGTCATCTGCCTAAAAAAACGGATCTTCACGAAGATCCACTTTCAAGACCATTAAAATAGTTACATTTGTTTGATCACAAGTCTATCAAATCCAGCATCTGATTTCTAACAAAAGACAGAATGGAATACAGAGTATAGCCTAAGAATGCTACAAGCATGTAAAGACAGCCCTGAATATTCTCCCAAAGACTCTGCCCCATACAACCCCCCCTCAATGATCCTATTGTTCTCATTGTGTTCAAGTCAGATAACCTTCCTCAGATCTAGATTTCAGCAGTTTTGTGCACTTTGACAAAGCAATACCTATTTAACACCACAATACAAAAGCTAAAGAGGGCATCATTTGATGCCATATTGACAGTAAGACAGTTGTAACAAGAAGAGTACTTTAATACAAGAATATTTTACCAAATATGTATTAGCAAGTAAAGACTAGTTTAACTCCAGCTTGATGTTATCATCCTTATACAAAAACTACTAGATGGAGTTTTTATAAACCGGTTTGTAGCAGACCAAAGGTAGTTGATTACAGTAGTTACGCCAGGACTTAAAACGTATTAGTCTTATCTTGTGGTAAAAAGAATATAGCTCTAAGGTATGGAATAATCTAGAAAAGGAATCAAAACCAAAATGCCTTAGCTAAACAAGAGTCACAACAGTTAATCCAAAAAGACTGAGCAATAATTCAGCTATATGTTAAAAATAGTTTTTCTAAAAATGTCTGGTTCATTATTAAAAGGCCACAAAGCATACAGTTTGTTTGAAGAACCTGAACGGGTTACACCCAGTTGTCAATAAAATAGGTTAGAACCCAAGAGAGACTAACAAAGGGCTATAGGATTTTTCATGTACAATAGCTCACATGAAACACAGAACAATTAGAGCACGTCAGCTCTGACACATCTTCAGCTTGCTTTCACTGAACACTGAAAATAGTGCAAAGTGGTATCCGTCTGAAAGAACGCAGAAACATAGAAATTTCAGAAGTTAAGTTACAGCCATAGCCACAGTTTATTTGTGTTCTTATGACTGCATCTAGTCAGGAGTGACTATTCTCATTTTCTCAGGCAGTGCTGTGAAGTGTACCAATTCGGCTATACCAAGGAATGTGAACTTTTACTCCAAAAAGGGAGCTGAACAAGGGAAACAGCACGCTTAGCGCACAACTGAGTAGTACTGTGTTTCAAATCTAAAAGACTTATGTTTCTTCCTCACAAGTGTTCCAAAACTTAACAGATTTCAATATTGTGAAATTCACATTTCAAGTTTACTAACCAAAACAGAACATCCCTTACCTGCTTATGCCTTCAAAGAATTATTTTGCTACTTTGGTTTTTGCAGATTTGTAACATCAAACAACAACTACCTTTTGACCTTTGTCCTTTGAAATACACTGCTGATCTGATAATAGCTATTAAGTGTAATATTCCATTTAAGAAAGGAATCCTGACCACTAACATCAAGTTAATACATAACAGCAGTCCTATTAGTTCTTCTTTGCCTCTCCATTTCTTTTATCAGTTTAGAAAGGAAATTGAATAGGGTATGTTTTCAGTACTTCGAGCAATTAAGATTACTCCAGTCATCTCGCCACTCATTAAGAGTTGTAATTAAATTACTTTAATTTCTATTTTTAGAAATAGTGTTTTACATTTAGAAATTGTAAGCAAAACATACTGAAGTCTTCCTGAAAAGGAAGACACACTTATTCTTTATGGTTTAGAAGCAACTTTGTTTAACTGATACAAAAACATAGAAAAATTTGGAATTACCACTCGATATTTTCTGATCTCCTTCAGTGTATTTCCAGTGGCTGGCACACAAACGTGTGACATTAACAATAGAATCCTATACTCACTACCAAATAAACTATCTATGCCTTATAGGAGTTGGTCCTAAACAACACCCATTTTCTTTACTACATCTTGTACCTGACACAAATACACAAGAATGAACAAGTATTATACAGACCCGGTTGTAGAAAAACATTGGTAAAGCACTAATATTAAAAACACTGTTACATGACCTTATGCTGTAAAGCAAACTGTCCAGTAACAGTGAATTTTTATTCTCGGGCAAGTAATAAAAAGTAAGAGTTCATATGGTGATGCCAGTTATGAGTTACACCTTGATAAAAATCAGAATTAAAAATATTAAAGGCTGCTGATAGTAATCTCATTAATACTACCACGTATTAAGTTGGTTGCCATCGGGAAGTGCAGCATGGTAATAATAGGGCTTCCATATGTAGATGACCACTAATAAAGTAGAATTTTCTACACCTAATACCCACTAGCAGAGCCTAGTAAGCAGTGTCCATTTTACATACACCTATCAGTCTTCTAGAGGTAAATTAATTCTTCCATGTTCCCTTCTTTCAAAATACCTGGTCAATGCATTATTGTCTTATCTGAAACATGAAAATGAGCATCAGCTTTTCCAGTTAATTTGGGATAGACGTCCTATGCACAAAACATCATTTACTATTACAACACTTTGCATCATTCTGTGTTTTCTGAGGTATCTGACAGCAAGCAAGACTTTGGGGAATATTTCTAGCTCAGTATTTCATTTTGTCAGCATTATGGATAAGCTACCATAGCCACATCTTTAAACAAAAACAGTAAGGTTAGAGTTTTTTTATTCTTAAAAATTTGACTGTGTATTGTAAATAGCTAAAGGAACCTGCCAAAAAAAAAAAAATAAAAAAAGACAATTAGCTAGTTTCAGTCCTTTTGTTTTCACTCAACTGACAGTTCACCATTATTTTCAAAGAACATTTTGTTAATATTACAATTGAAGAGCTCCAAAACCATAACCGGGGTAGAAAAGCGAGCAATGCAAGACAAAACCAAAAAGGTTAAAAACCCACATACCATATGAAAGACTTCTTCCTTAAAGATGATCATCTTGCATTTATAAACTATACATGCAGTATTTCTGTATCATACAAGTGGATTTTTGTAAGAATGTAATCATCTAACCTAAATTGAGACTGGGTGTTACAACACTCAATGCAATTCTATTTAGGAGGGTGGGTTTTTTTTTGTTGGGGTTTTTTTGTTGTTGTTGTTGTTGTTTGTTTTTTGAAGTGAAGACTGCCTTTTTTTTTTAGAGTTACAGAGAAGTTCAAACTTCAGAGAAACAGACAGTGATTGAATAGCGTTTACGTGTATTTTTTGCTCTAGTGAAAATGGCACAGCACACAACTGGCATCTAAGCACGAATTTCTTAAATTTTATTGCTAGAATAAACACAGAAATGTCGAGCTTGATATTTCACCAGGATTTTCTCCCAACCAAGAGGTTTTTTTCTTCCTCTCCCTAATTTACAGCAACATTTGCAAAGTCCCAAAAAACACCCCTTCAGAACTGTAGAAGCCCACCAAACGGAATAACCCGTACCGGACAGTTAAGAACTACAGAGATTAAGCTGTTTGTAAAACAGAGCGTTAAGAGCGGGTCTCAATAAAGACATATTTCCCACTCTTGGAAAAGCAAACTAGCCTGCTCTTCTTGAATTACAGTATTTGTAAAATGTGTTCATAGCTGTACTACAGCAAAACACTTCTCTCGCACCCCCAATCTCCCAATGCTTTCCCTCTTGGTATTTCCATGTTCTATCACCTCAATCATTAGTTACTGCTTAAACCCAAATACACACTACCTGCATATTTTATAAAGAAAAGATACTCTAACTTCATTTGTTTTATTTTCCTCATATACAAGAGTACAACTGAACTGCAAAGCTAGAAATGTAAAGTCTATGTAAATATGACTTAATTACTACCAGACCTTTAATCTTTAAGAGGAAATATATTATCAAGATCATAGTGGGGTTCTGTGTCCTAAATAGAATAAAATTCTTAAACATATGACCAAAAAAATGCATTATGCAATTGAACATCTCATACTAAATAAGACTTTTTTTCCTCCACTTGAATGAATTATATAAAGGACAGCTCAGAGTTTGAGGTGCTCACAAAAGCCCAAAACTAACACCCTGCCTCTCAGAGCAAATCATGTTAAGCAACTACATTACTAAACGACACAAAGTCACAAAAGAAATGCTCTACTTTTTCAGAAGATGTTAGGTAATAAATCTCAATCTCTCTCTGCACAGAGAATTTAGGTATGTAAGAGACACAAGATCCAACCCCTAATGTTTGCTACATTTACTTATTAAATACCCACTGCAAATACACCTGTATTTGAAAAGAACTCAAAGTTCTGTGGTTAATATTCAATATACAATACAATATCAAGGACAAAGTCTTACCAGAAAAAAATTTAACTAGATCATACAAGATATGCTTATTCTTTAGAAATAGGACTACCATTCACAAATTCCTAATTCATCATACAGTCTTAATAACTTCTAGAAGTTAACAGTTAAGCTACTGAAAAGCACATAAAAAGCCATAATAAACAGAACCAGAAAAATGTGGGAAGTAACACTTTCATTCTTACATTGGTAACAGATAAAACAATCCCCATCCACTTTCTAAACTTACCCTATTCAACCTATGCCTCCACGGCAGCCATCCTAAACCAGAACCATGACACAAAAAAGGACCATCGATACCACTGATCATCATCATACCTTCTAGAGGTTCACTGGAAGACACACAGTCCTAGAAACAAGCAAATTTCTTCAAATGAAATCCCACCATAAAATTATAGTCTTCATTAAAATGGATCACTAAGCAATTAGCCATTCGTAATTTGAGCAGCATTTCCCAAAAAGGATTTATAGCCTGCAAGATTCCATGAAACTGTGACAGAGAACAAAAAAATACAAGACAACTTAAGGCATACACTAATCACAAGCAAAACATCCAAAGCACTGTCCTAACCTTTCATTGAGAAATGACAATTACTACTAAACAAAAGAGTGCGGCATACTACAGTATTCTGACTTAAAAGCAGTCTACAACCTAAGGAGTCTTTTTTGGTTTTGGTTCCTATTCAGTGACCCCAAACGCTGAGCCAAGAACTCTACAATCCCTGTAAGTAAAAATGTAAAAGTTCCAAATAACTTCTAATATAGGGAGATATGAGCAGTGACACTCTGAGGTCTGCTCAGAACACTCTCCCTCATGTCACTGAGAAAGCTGCAAAATCTACCTGAAATGCCTTCTAAGTCTACCACCATCTCTGAAACTCTACCTTCAGGTTTCTTAAGTAGAACAGATTAAAACTTTCGCTGTTTACATCCTCCATCTCTGATTCAATTGAGCTGTGCTGCAACTGCAAGAAATACAACACAGGGATAGCTTACAGTATGACCATGCAACTAGACGGGAGGAAATAACGTTTGCTGTTTTGCACGAGGGCTACTTGATGATTATACACTTTAACTAAAACAATCATCACAAGGAAGCGTAAAAGAGAACACCGACCACTTTTCTACCTTACAACTGTATGTATGAACAACAGCACGTAAACAGTGGCGCGTGAAAGAACGAAGGCACCATTCCGAACAAAGCAACAAAGGTGAAAACCACACAGCAAGTTCAGATACAGCCTATGACGTTCACAGTTTCTACCAAAGGGCTTAAGCATGCTAAAAGACTCCTGTTTTCTCAACTTTTGCTCCAATTTCCATTCATCCAACTTGCTTCACAAACCTCGTCAAATATGACATGCAAAACAAAGCAATTAAAAAGGTTGATTCGCAGAACTCCAAGTATTGTTTCAGCTCATGCTCAGCACAACCCCTTGTACAGCATGGATTTTCTAAACCATGTCTATTTTTCCACTTTTTCCAAATTTAATACATTCTTAGTCCACTCAATATCTTTGAACAACTGACTGTAGTTATTTCTACTACGGCACATAATGCTTTATTACCTAAACTCCTTGAAGGCAGAAGGAAAATTTAAAGATGTATATGCTTACTTGATGTGCCAGAATTTTCGTAGAATTTTAAACAAAAGTCTCAGACTACTTGTTTGCGAAAAATGACTCTCAAAAGTGCTGATAGCAGTGACACAGTTTTCAACATACAATAAATGCAGGTAAATAATGATTAATTAACTGGCAATTTAACTAATCACACTCCCCAAGGACCAAGTCCTATTTTCACATATTTCTTCTGTCCTGAAAGGTAAGAGTCATAAGCACGTATGTTTAATAGTGTTTAGATTTAAACTCAGGTATGCCATGTGAGCAGTATTTTAGAAGCACAGTAACTTGAAGCAAAATAAGTAGCCGCACATTAGAATTCCTATTCATTTGGAATTTAGTCCAGTTGCTACCTTGACTTATATTCCACTCCAAACACAGCTGTACCATATATAGCTAGCACTGGCAGAAGCACCGTATTTTCTCAGCCTTCTACTGACATCTGAACTCGAAATCAATTTGGAAACTAATTGTGCATATTTCTCCTTCAAGAGGATTACATTTCTCATATCTCCATTGGTACTGCAGTGCAATAGCTCAACACTTGCTTTCAACTTATTTTAGATAAGTTTGAGTTATGTTTCTCCTCCAATGATTTGGGTTTGCTATTAATTAAATGGCAGTATTATTTTCCTCAGGTGGAATTATTAGAAAGCATCTTAATGAGTTATAGCAACTATAAAACTGACAAGGCACAATATACATTATTCTGTGCTGGTAAGGAACAATGTTCAAAAGAGAATGTCCACTTGTCTTCATTTAATCAGAGAAGAGGAAGAAAGACTTATTAAACTGAAGAAATTAGTAGGAAAAAAATAGTATGATGTGCACATATTCCAGCAGAAGACTTCCTCGGAAATTATTTCAAAATGCATCTGCTCATATTGCACTATTCCACGTAACTTTACAGTGATTTCTCCTCAGTTCATGTATTTTGAAAGCATATTTATAAACAACAAAAATTTCAATGTAATTTGTGGACTTTGTACAAGCACTCTGAGTTTTCTTAAAAAAAGATTAATTGGGGAAAATAAGCAAATAACCTGTTAGTATGGTATTTTCTCTATTTCTTAAGAAAGGCACAAAAGGTGCCTTCATATATAAAAAAAAAAAAAATCGAGTATTTTCCTAGCATTGACACATCATTATTGGCAGTGCCACATACAGGATCGTAACCGACTAAGGAAGTGGTACGTAGGAGAATTGCTGGCATGCAGCAACACTAGAAACAGCAGTAAGACATCCATCCCTAAGAGCTGCTTTTTAGCCAAGCTAGATTAAGTACAGTATGGAACAAGGCTTTGGTAATTTAAAATCTGATTCCTTAACAAAGAATTTAAGTTTGAGTTATAATAAAACTGTAGGGCACTAAGAGTATATCTTGCACATTTTTGTACTCTTAGAGTCAATCTCAGAACAAGCATCACAGGAAATTGCCTGTGTGCCCAGCATCATTTGCTCTTCCACCACTAGCCGTCCAGAACATAAACATGAGCCCACACAGCAATGTACTTCAGTTTTTGCTTGCAAAAATGCAACTAGACAAAAGCTTTTTCATGCAAGAGTTAGTAACTTTAAAAACAATCTTGGGTTTTGATATTTTACTTCTAAACTGTAATTTAAAACAAAATTTAAAAATTTAATGCCACCTCTGCTGTGGTATCACGATGAAAATCTGCTCTATATAACCACCAGGAGTTGGCAGACATTAAGCAATTCACATCACGTTCAAATTTATCTCTGGTTTTCAGCAGAGGAAGTTCACTGCCACGGTCTGCCATTATGTAATGAATATGAAAACCTACAATTTCTTCTAATGTGTTCCACAGTTCTTCAATAAAATGGTGAAGTATATGAAACAAGGAAAAAGAAGTTAGGGAAAATTCACCATCCATCTCACAAATGTAACCGATTCTAGAGGTCCATTTTAATCTCCATCTATCATTGCACCTGAAATAAAATCCAATTATTTCAGCTTCACACGTGGACTGGATTTTCATCTCAAGAGATATGAGAACAAGCCTTAAAATGATAGGAAAAAGCCCCTAAATTAACATTACACAAATATGCATGCCACATACAGAGCTGACAAATCCCACACTTGGAACTGAATACGCAGCACCCCAGCTTAAAACTTCTGCATGATGTATCCCCTCAAACATCAGCAGCGCAGCACAAGGTCTGAGCAACATCGTAGTTGGGCTACTCAGCTTGCCCAGGCAGCGTTTCACCTCCAGCAGGAAAGCTCAAGGCTAGCAGGAGCTGTACCCACAGGGGTGACCACTCACCACCGCCTCATGCCAGACCCTCCTCCATCACACAGCCCAGCATAAGACATCAGAAATAAAACTAATGACCAAAATCAGAAAATGAGCAAGAAGTTATTTTAAACCCAGAGCAATACAAGAAAAATCCATAAAGTAGTTTGACAGTCAAAGGTTACAACCGTTGTTAATAAATTCTTTGAAAATCTGAGATATTAATAAAGCGTAATTAAAAAAAATAGTATTTTTTAGAACATTTTAGAGTGGGAAAGTAAATTTACTGGAGTAAAACTGTTTATCCATATTTTCAAAAATTGAGCAATCTTTGTTCACTAGCCCTGAAGCTGTAATTAGTTTAATTATTTAAAAAGGACAGTTTAGTTATTTTTTAAGACTTCCTCTTTGCTGATTTCTTTGAAGAAGAGCAAGCTAACAAGCTTGATCTGCCATTCCATTTTCAGTGAAATAGCCAGCAATAGCTCCAGTGTAATTTTAAGTGAATATAACTGGAGCAGTCATACAAAAGGTCACCCATTTTACTGGTGTGGAAAAATACAGGACAGGCGTCGTGTTCTCCCAGAGCTGTTCAGTACTGTGTATGGTCAAAGTCGAGCAGACTTCAGCCTTAATATAAGTACCTTCGTATCTCCCCTCACCCACACGTACTATTTGCAACACAATTTTTGTCACTGTTTTTTACGGTGACTTGTCTAAACAAATTTGATTTACACGCTCCACCCCCACCCTGCCCCCAAAAAAACGCACCCACAAAAAACGCAGAAAACATCTCGCAGTCTCCAAACTTATAGTTAAAAGAATCTTATGTTTCACATAAACTCATTCAACACATACATGGATTTTTTTTCTTGTGAGTTACCTCACAATTTGAGTCAGCAGAAGCAACTGAAAAACATCTAGGTTAACAGAAGTAAGGCCATAACTTTTTTTTTCAAACATGCTGTTCACTCCCTGAGCTTTAGGCAACTGTCAATATGTATAGAGTTTACTGAAACAGATTTAACGATCTCCAAATGACAGGAATAGCTATTTATTCAGTTCGGGAAAGCAGAGTCAAGGTTCACCTTCTGAAAATACTGTTTCATTACTATTACTGTGGGCATCCCGCACTGTCACCTTCATACCGAAATCTGGGGCTTCTTTATAGCAGTAGTACAGTTTTTCAAAGGCAGTCAAGCAACCCATTTGTTGTGTTGAGGTTGCAGAACTCTTAACATCCTAAACTGAAGGCAGCATTTAGGCGCGCCATGTTTTTCAAGAAACACTTCAGCGAATTTTATTTGTTTTGCTGCTCTACAGCACCTCTTTTCTCTCTAATCCCCCTCTGTTCTATATATGAGGTTCTATGTTTGAAGTTCCTGGTTGGCTGCCACTCTTCTCCCTGCATCAAGTTCACATTTCTGTCACCGATTTTGCAGGGTATGTACAACCTCTTACGCACGTACATCAGATGACATGTTTTCTATTCCACCTACATTCCTCTCCCGTTCCATGCTCTTTAAGATAGGTTTTAACTGAAATGCTCTCCCTCAAACTTCCTTTAAAGTGGGAAATTCTTTAAATTTCTGCATAACTACCTCAGGAAACGTCAAACTTTCAGTTTTTCCCCACAATAACTTTCGGTCCCACGATAGTACTCGCATCCCTCCTAGAATAAATCCCCAGATTACTGCTCCTGTGATCTCCCCCCAGTTATGCACAACGCAATAACCTATGACATCAGCTTCGTCTCTCTCCCACTTTGCACGGTACCTTTACTCCGCACACCAGCTTGGCTGAAGGCAGCAAATGCCACGGTTGTGTATTACCAGGGCCTGACCCCAGAGATTCTAGCCCATTCTCCTCTCTAACCACCTACTTGGTTCCCTAAGACCTGTATGTCTGCAAGAGAGTCGGACAACACCGCTCCTCCACCAAATCTGACTAGAAATTGAGCAAGTGTTTCAGATGTTACCCTCAGGGTGGGAGGACAGGGTAATGGACAGATGGATGGACAGATGGAACGATTGCATAAGCAACCTTCCCTCAAACTAAAATAAAACTCTCAAGTCCCACCTGTTCCGCACAGCCTTTCATCAGCACTAGCCACTCCTCGCTTCAAGGTTTTCTGTTTTATAATAGGACATCCCGCATCGAGTAGTAGGTTCAGTCTATAGACTTACCGGATCAACACATTACATACTGTACATCACAACGTACAGCTACAGCGCTCCATAAATAACTGCCTTCAAACACAAGCTGTACCCAAACAAGATTTCACAGTTAAGTAGAAAAATAATGGTTGTGTAAAAACATCATAACGGCGTGTAATTTAAAACATCCTTTGTAATAAGAACGCCAACAAAAAAAAGGAGGGAGAACATACATGATTCTGGGGTGGTGGTTTGGGTTGGTTTTTGGTTTGGGTTTTTTTTTTTTTTTAAAAAGAAATACAAAAGACGTAGAGAGGTAAAAATAAAGACTACTACCAATTAAAGGATCTGCAAAGGCGTCTTGCGTTTCAACAGCTTAAGATTGTGCGAAGGGATGGAGAAGAAGCTGTGCTAGATGAACAGATGGATCAGGAAAGTGTGAAGAGGCCCAGAAGGTAGACTCAAGTTTTTAAAGCATGAAACTTCAGAAGCGAGCATCGACTCATTGTAGGTGTTTTCATACAAGCATGAGTTAAGGTGAGGGATTTTGGGAGTTTCTTTGGGGTATTTTATAGGTTATAGATATAGGTAGATAACAGCACACTCATGTGCGTGTCTGGAGTGGTGGATTGGGGGATACTGTAGCTCCATCCCTGTCTGACAAGGAAGGCAAGAAAGACTGTAAGCATTTTTGCAGAGGTTAAGCAAACAACCAGATGGCAACATTGTAGATGTGGCAGATTAAGAGTAAAAACAAAAAAAGGGAGGAGACAGAATCAAAAAAATAAAAAAGAAAAAAAAAGAAAACAAACACAAAACCTGCTTGCAAAGACCTTTGCTTCCTTTTAGCTGGAATTCTCTTTTCAAGTGCTCCAAAGAAGATAATGCAGCAGTGTCATTAAAATTAGTTGAGCACAGGGAAGAAAGGGGGGACTGGAGTGAGGAGGTAGGGGCGGGCTGGGGGAAGTGCCCTGGAAAGAGAAGAACAATTTAATTTTACACAACTTGTTCCTAGTGACGTTTTAGGAATAAGCACATTTTTAGGAAAATACTACTTTTGAGCAGAAGGTCTAACTAGGCAACCTTCTGAGGTCGCCCTTCCGTTCCTCATGTCGATTATTTCTTCACAATACACTAAGCAATCCCATTACAAGCAGCAACAGAATGTTGGCGAGGGATTATTCAGTATATATTAAAAGATGCCGCCTCACTTCAGCGAACACCCATCTTGCAACGAAAAAGCATTTCATTTTTAAAAAAGGTTCACAACTGAAAATTATTAACATCTACCATCCCTGCTATGCCGATTGCCTACTCTGACTAACAAACAGCTTTAGCTTTTGGATGAACAGTTCTATACGTAAGGAACCCATAAGCAAATTAAACTTTCTTTGATCTCAAAATGTACATAACATCTATGCCCACTTAGGAGCTGCCAGTATGTCTACCAACGATTGTGAACAGCATGAATTTGCTATATCAATTAAGATGCGAGATTCAAAGCAGTTTCATACAGTATATGAGGTGCTTTATGTTTTGAGAGTGTTAAGATTTCTTCACCTCTGAAGGGGGTCACATAAAAACTGAAGTCACATCAGCCCCAATCCTGCCTACATTTCTCAATAAGCAATACAACTAAAGCTGAACATATGTTTAACTTATTACATGTGCACAAATATTTGTAGAGAGGGCTTAAGTGACTCCAGAGAATAAACAAAATGCTGCCAACTGTTCAAAATAAAAAACAGAAGAGGAAACTTTTCCTGCAATTTGTTTTCCGCTACTGTAAAGTTTTTACTGAACACAGCAGGTTAACACGAGTTCAGAACAAGTGTAATAGCTCTGACAAGAAGAGCTTTAGCAAGAAGTGACAATCACATATCTCCACCTTCCATGCACCTCAGTTTTGCTATTACCATTTCAGATAACAGCCCAAAATGCAATCTATAAAAAAACCCCACTACCTTGGAAGATGTGGAAGAGTCAAGCTACATTACATTTATTCACAGAAAACCGCTCTGGCAAACAAGCAATTAGCATGATACTCCTACCAGAGTAGGAGTATCCTACCTACTCCTATCTACATACTGAAATTTGTTGTAAGAGCCAGCATACAGTAATACACAAACCCTTCCAGCAAGCTTTTGAAGCTTAACCGCTACAGGACACCCATCAGAACAGAGTTTCCTCTTTGCCATCATCTACAAATGTTGCCCGGATGAAAAACGAGCACTGCACACCACCAAGCATCATGGTTCCTTAGCACTCAGGGCACGCTGGACCTTCTGCTGTCCCAACGTCAGCACAGTGCCAACACATGTGTCGGCAAACACAGGGAGCTTGTGAGATAGGAATTACACAAAAAATACCAAGTATGACCTTCTTAAGATTAGGAAATGTAGCAACAAAGGGAACTTAAAAATTTAATCCAACAGTTTCTGTGCTCTAAATATAAATACACAAGTGCAAAGCCTCACTTGCTGGCACAAAACTAGAAAAGTTACTGGCTGGCAGTAACTTTAGGCCCATGAAATAAGATTGTTCTAACAAGTTAAAACGTCAACTAACCACATACAGGCCAAAAGGACCTTCTCAAGGTCAGAAAGGGATGAGACCATAAAGTGAACTGATGGACATTCAGGTAGCTATTAACTTACTTCACGTGTAAGTGGGACTTCACAGCTGAATAGCTGCTCACTTCGTAGGCACTAAGCTCAAAGTAAACTCAACGTACCGCAGAACTCTGAGTGACTCTGTGCCAGCCAGTTATCCCAGAAAGCAGAAACTTGAAAAAAATCCAGTTGAAGATCACAACAACTTCTATGAGTTTGAAAACTAAAGGTTTCCCCAAAAACACAAGGGCTCCACAATAAGTTGTTAGATGATGAGTCAACCAAGATGTAGTTCTAAGGAACCAAGCTAAATAAGAATTCTCGCCTGCAAATAAAACACTGCAAGTGTTAACCGTTTCTCTGAATTCACAAAATGTACAGTTCCTACAATACATGATGACTTTAAAACACTGACACCTAATTGTGAAGAAAAGTGGAGGAGGGGGCGAAAAAAGTTTTGGTTTCACATTCAAGTTACAATAATTATTATTTTATTTATACTTAATAGTTCGATAAAATATTCAATTCTACTGAACCTTACAGTCACATCCTCACTTTCCTTCAGCTGAATGAAGCAGTGTGTTACCATTAACACCTGTACTTCTGTAATCTGTAAGAAAAGGTTAACAGACACAGTGATACAATTCAACAAAACAATGGAGCCCTAGGTGGCTGGCATAATGAGGATTCTGTTAAGAACTGATTCATATTTCGTTTTTTTAGAAGAGAAGAAATCTGGGGTTTGGGCTTTCCCCCTCGCCTTTTTTAAAAATACTGCCAGGCAAGTATTTTCTGGTGAATGCCATCCACAGAAAGATTATCTTCTTTTTCCAAAACAAATGTCAGTGTTAAGTTATCCTATTGTTAAAAATACATCAACTAAATGATTCGTTTTCAAGACATTAATGGGCAATTCCAACACTAGAAGGTTCAACCATTTTAGATTAGGAATACAAATTTGAAGCCAAACTGGAACACACATCTCTTCGGAAGTAATGCTAGAAAAACAAATCTAATTGCACTAAAGCTAGAATTAAAAGCTTCTGGAGACGTAAACGCTTCAGTATCATGGATAAGTATTATAGTTAAAGTTAATATATGATGGCTTTCTATTTATTCCATACACATTTTCTTCATTTTAAGACACAGCAATAGATCAATTTGACTCCACAGCAACTAAACATAACTTAAGTATCAATCTTCATATGAACAGAGAAGAATAACACAACTTTAACTTAAGAGCCCATACATTAATTTCTAAAAGTTATTTTGCCTAAAGGAAAACACGCATGAAAGTTCTCTGAAGGATAGCCTATTCCTATGAAACTGTCACAGTTGCTTCAGAGAAGGGAGAAAAATCCTCATGTGCAATATTTCTATAGCAACAGAGTTTAAAGATATGCAGAACCTTTTAAATTTACTTTGTTCTTTCATTGTGATTTCATCAAGATATTTTAACACAACAGAAATAAATTGTGTTAAGTATCTTCATTAACACAGCGACTAAGAAATGTATTTCTAAATTAAAACCCCTTATTTTTATAATCTGACTACATTGTGTTGTGAACATTCAGAAGTTTAACATTTTCCTTCATCCATATTTAATATTATAAAACTGCACAGACTTGGCGAGATGATGTTGTAACAGCGATTTCCTCAGTGCACTTGTGTATTAATTTCATAGTATAAATTAAAATGACCACTAAAACAATTCTTAACTTCTCATGCAGAAAGCTGGTATTACCATTCACATACAAATCTCCATCTAGATGCTGAAGTAGTATAGTTAGAATAGAGAATTTGGAACCAGGAGATGAACTCCATTACTCGTTGTAATACATACTCTCTTAAGGGATGGCAAGACACTGATCATTGTCATGTCTTGATGTTCTGATGTTAAAATGTAGATAAAAACCCAGGGTTGCTAGGTTTCTCTCTTGAACAGTGCTGAAATTATTTAAAATTCTCAAATAGAAATTACGACAAATGTAAGCCATTCTTGTTCCTTCCACACAACGAGCACACAGTTCACAATGACTTCATTTATCCTCCATGCCAGCATATTTTCAGGGTAGCTCCCTTCTCTCACGACTGTTTCATGACCTGTGTTCATGCTCTGCTCTAAGTAAGCATATAAGCTCAAGAAAATTCTCAGAAATCAGAATTCACATCTTATCCTGAGCATAAATAATACCTAGGAAAACTGCTGGTTGTTCTTCTTTTTCCAGATTTCCACTGCTGAGCGTTGTGCGTTCGAGAGAGCGAGAAAACTAATGCTTATATGTGAACAGTTTTCAAGAGCATCCATATATAGTCAGTATTATAAATAGCTATTTTTATAACAGCACTGAACTGGCTTTTTGTTATATATAGAGACAGGGTGTTTTCTGCATACAGAAATTATTCTCTTATTCTACCTTGTACTTGCAGCCTTAGCTCTCCTCCCACTCACACAGTCCTGATCCGCACAACAACAGAAATAGCCACTGCTAGTAAAAACCATGCTGGCACAATAGTTAACTATACCAGTGCTCCAACAGTTTCATAGAATCACAGAATGGTTTGGGTTGGAAGGGACCTTAAAGATCATCTAGTTCCAACCCCCCTGCCATGGGCAGGGACACCTTCCACTAGACCAGGTTGCTCAAAGCCTCATCCAGCCTGGCCTTGAACCCTTCCAGGGATGGGGCATCCACAGCTTCTCTGGGCAACCTGTTCCAGTCCCTCACCACCCTCTCCGGGAAGAACTTCCTCCTGATATCCAATCTAAACCTCCCCACTCTGTTTCCAAGAGTAGCCCAAACCTCTTCACAAAAAGAAGGTCTCTCTATAGTGACCGTACAATTTTTTTTTTTTTTTTTTTTAACATTTTCCTACTGCTATTTCACTAGCAAAAAAAAAGGCTTATGAAATTGATACTCCTCAAGGGTTTTGTTGGGAATATAGAACTACAGTAAACACCTCACAGTATTTGAATTTCAAAGTGTACTTATTCCTCATAATTATTAAACTAAAAGATCTGTGCAAACATTAAAATGGATCTGCAATTTCTTTGAGTCAACACTTCAAGTTTTGAAAACTAAGGCAGAGAAGCAGATCAGCTACAACACTAACAGGTTTGTTACAACTCCCATTTTAAAGACAGACAAAAGAAATCAAAACAAATTTCTATTTTCAACTTCCACAAAGTTCAAACCTGAAACATAAAAAAAAAAACCCCAAACCAAAAACCTTTAACAAAACTAACAACGGATTGTATCTTGGATTCATTAAAATGGTCAACATTCAATTAAAGTTAAAAATCAGACATAACACAAGTATTTTTTACATGTGTATTTTGAATGATGATAACCGCTTCCAACTGCAGGTCTAAGCATTGCCTGAAATTAATTGAAAAGACTGCGTTCCAAAATATGGTGTAGCATTTGATCCTTGCAGCATTTGATTGCTACTGATGTAGGTATCTCCCTTGCCTATGAACTATGGTCTTCCAGACATGGTAACAGATCATCCAGTTTTTCTGCATGCCAGAAAAATCTAAGGTGCTAAAACATGGTGACAAAGATTTTGATACAAATTTGGTTTAAATCCCCAGGTACTACAGTTTTAGGTAAATACTGACAAACAAGGCCATACTCCTGAGAGTTGTTCAGTGCGGAGGCTTCTTTAGGCAGAGAGCTCTCTTCTTGCAGAACATCTTGCCAGAAGTATAAAGGGGGAGATTTTCCTTCCTATTGCCAAGTGAACAAAATGAGAGAAATCTTAAACACCCACACAACTAGAGGTAGTATTTAAGTCTGTACAATAGAAAAAGCCAATACTTGTATTATTCAACCCACCTATTAAAATGGCGCTTCGTGTTTCTACTACAGGCAGGTATATTCTATAAAGAAGCTTGCTTTTCCCCGCCCCCCCCCCAAAATGCAGATCTCTTGGCTGTTAAGTCAGAGCACACACACATAAGAAAAATCTTAAAGGTCACGTTATTTTAGGCAAACCCTATGCGAAATGTTAGATTTGACACCCCTACGCTGAGATCTGGGGAAAAAAAAATAAAAAAAATAGTTAAGCATCCTCACAGATAGTAAAATGAAGTGGGAATTGTAGATTGTACTAGCCAAGAAATCATTATCAATTGGCAAACCACAACTTGAACACTCATACTGGAAGCCTGCGGCGCTCAGCATCTCCCTGAAAAACAGCAGAGAGGCACCAGGACAACAGAAGAAACTAACAAGACAATATAAAACTTCTCTCCTGCAACACTGCCAAACCTGAAGGCCATTCATGGTCTGCATCTATCCGTATGCCAATGGACTTCCCCAGCCCTCCTCCGTTTTATATTCCCACACAGCCTGCCTGAGATGCTCCAAAGCTTTGCTAAATAAATAGGTATTTGCAATCAATAAGAACTCTTCCAAACATGAGTGTGGACTGATGTGTTACCATCCTGACAAGCCAGGTCATAGCTTCCCTCACCCAAGGCACAGCACACAGGAATTTGCACGATCATTACTAATTTCACTATGGCAGTTTGGGGCTGCTGCTGCTGTTTCAGACAGCTACCTGCCGCAGCGATGGTAGGCAGGACGCCATGCAGACAGAAGGAGGATCTCTGTGAGCAAGGCTGGAGTAGTTCAGCAACAGCACGCAGAGCCCTCACATACACCAAGGAGAATGAAACAGGAACACAGCTCCTTGCTCCTCCTGCCCAGGAAGGGGCATTGCTGCGAACACACAAAACCCTGCTTGAAAAAAAAAAAAAATCCTTTTCCCTGTGCTCAAGCCCAAGGATAGCAACCGAGTTTTCCCTGCGCGCCGACCGATGGAAGGGATGAAACCCGAGAGCAGAAGGAAGGAATAGCCCAGCAACGGGAATCCCGGCATCCCTCTTCTTCCTAGCGGCTCCAACCGAGGAGCAGCCTTCTCTCCTGGGTGTTGCCCCCCTCTGATGCTCTCCATTACCACCTACCTACCTGGTAACAGGGACTTCGTTTTCTCCTAACTGGCACAGAAAATGCACAAGCCCGGCAACAGTGCGACTGATTAAAAAAAAAACAAACCACACACCACAGCGAAAACAATACCAAAAAAATAAAATTAAAAGAAAAAATGGAGAAACACTCCCTCCCCCAAACCATAATAACCTCGTGAGTATCTTTTGAGAAGACGGCAGGAGCCCTTCCAGCCAGACGGAAGAAGCACCAGGGAGGAAGAGCTGGCGCACGACACGGCACACGGGCGGGATC
>NW_010229390.1:0-510 GCF_000690775.1 Eurypyga helias
GTTACCTACCCCAGTGCCCCTGGTACCCCCAGACTGGTCCCAGTGCCCCCGCTCCCCCTCCCAGTTTGCCCCATACTGGTGTACCCCCCCCGCCAGAGCCGAGGGCTCCCCAGTCCCTGTCCCATGTCCCTAACGGTGCGAGATGGGGACAGGGATGGGGACAGGGACAGGGATGGGGACAGGATTGAAGACGAGGACAGGGATGGCAACAGGGACAGGGTGAGGATGGGGACAGGGATGGGGATTGGGACTGGGTTAGGGACAGGGTTGGGGACAAGACAGGAACAGCAACGGAGCCAGCATGGTGACAGGGACAGGACAAGGCTGGGAATAGGGACAGGACAAGGCTGGGAATGGGGACAGGGACATGGTTGGGGACAGCACAGGGCACTGCTGGGGACACAACGGGGTCAGGGTGGGGGAGAGCCCCCTGAGGACAGGGCTGGGGACAGGGAGAAGGATGGGAACAAGGATGGGGTGAGGATGGGTTGGGGACAGCCCCTTGGGGAC
>NW_010229391.1:0-531 GCF_000690775.1 Eurypyga helias
GGCATCAGGGACATGTGGGGGGCTCCTCAGGGTGTCCCCCTCAAGTCTCCCGACCCCCCCACCCCGTACCTGCAGGAACTCCTCCAGCCCCAGCTTGGTGAACTCGTACTGGAGATGGACGCGGAAGTTCATGTCCTCCACGGAGTGCACCACGATGTTGATGAACTGCATGCAGGCGACCTGCGGGCAGGGCGGGAGTCACCGGGAGCCCACCCACCCGCTGTTGTCCCAAAGACCCTCCCCCTCGCCCAGGACGGGGTGTCCCAACCATGAAGTCGATGCTGCTGTCCTCGTTGCGGAAATAGTCCATCAGCCGCTCGAAGCGGTGCTTCTCCTTGCAGACCTGGGTGGGCAGGGGATGGGGGGGTTAACCTGCTTTGTCCCCCCGAGCCCTCCATCCCCTGGGCTCCAGGCCCCTAATCCCAGTCTGGTCCTGGTGCCCCCAGACCCTCTATTCCAGCCTGGCCTCATCCTCCCTGATCCCCGCCTCCCCTCCGCTCCAGGCTCCTCATCCCAGCCTGGTCCCAGAGT
>NW_010229392.1:0-262 GCF_000690775.1 Eurypyga helias
CTGCGGAATTTGTCAAACAGCATCAGCAGCTGGGAGCGACGCATGTTCTCGTTGTACATGATCTCCTCCAAATGGTGTCGGCCTCGGAAATAGTGCAGCAGCCTGGGGGGAAGGAGAGTGAGGGAGACGTGAGCCAAAGCCAGCGCACACAGCGAGCACCGGGACTGCCGCCCTCCAGGTTTCCCCTCCCATGGGACGCCAACCGGAAATCCCTCATCTACGGGAAAAGTGAACTAAGTCAGGTTTTACCTTGGGCATTCCT
>NW_010229392.1:312-43326 GCF_000690775.1 Eurypyga helias
TTGCAGAGGTCCTGCTTATACCAAAAGGCTTCCTAGCCTGCGGCGTGTCCTGAGACTGTCAGTTCTCAACAACCCCAGAGCGTGAGGAACCCCAAGTGCAACCCAGCCCTGGGAAGTCGGGATGTGGCAGATTTACTTCCGCCCCCCTTAGCTGGGTGCGCGAGGCCCTTCCTCGCAGCTCTGCCGCGCAGGCCCAGGTGCCTACACTTGCCTTTAGAACTAGGGGTGTGTTTTCCCTCACAGCAGCCCAAGGGCTCGGTACCTACAGGCCATGTACTCTGAGGCTGGGTCAGCGTGGGGCAGTCACAAAAGGGAGATGGAAGGTGACAGGCACCATAGAGAAGCTCTGGGAATTACAAAGTCTCAAAAGAACCCCAAACCCCGAAGGCTAAGCTAAAAACCACACTTCTTAAATTCCCAGTTCTCTTTAAATGGAGACGGCACAGGCAGCAGCCCTGTGCTGGGCACCAACAGGCTGCAGCCATCGGCTAACCACAGCAGCGTCTCAGACCAATCCGGCTGCTGGGGACCTGCTCCCCCAGAGACCCCTCGGAGCTGCACACCGAGCCAGCCCTCCGGACGAGGCTGGAGTTTCCTGCTCAGTCTCCTGATTGTCTGATCACCCCCCTGACGTGGGAACCATCCTGCACGTTTCACTCAATTCGCCAGAATCACGCCCCCAGCGCCGCAGCATGCTGCCGCTGTGTCTGCTCCCCACTCTGCCATGCCTTCTCTCACCCCCCTGCTCCCCAGGCAGCTGTGTGTGAGCCCGGAGCCCGGCCCCTCACTCCCCATCCCTGCAGGCAGCCTGGGGCTGTGCAGCCCCCAGCACACTGCAAGCTCCCTCCCATCCTGACGTCCACCCACCGGCACTGGCACCACAACTGCTACCTCTCTGTCCCTGCAGCACAAACAACAGACAGACAAGCTCCAGTCGGATTTACCTTTCACTGCCTGGGCTGCGCAGTTGCCTCGGCAGTGTCTCCCACTGGGCATTTAAATCAGGCTAATTGGCTTCCTCCCCTGGGCCGCATGGAGATGTGGCCAGTAGCAGGGCCAGCATCTCTGTGTGTGTGTCAAAACCAGACCATTCCCTGCAGTATGAGCAGAAATTTTTGTACATCTTGTACCACTGTTCAAAAAGGGGTTGTGAGGAAGGTTTAAAAGCTGCCCGTGGTGCCTGCCCATGCGCTCGTCCCGGGGCACAGCTCACTTCTGTGCAAACGATTACGACCCGGCTCTCGACAGCAACACAGACGAGGCAGGACTGTTCCAATAAATCCAGCCATCTCTATTCACACAGAGTCTGGGTTTGTAACCACTCAAGATGAAATACTTTCCACTCCAATAAAAGCTAGAGAGGATATTAAAGAATATCACAAAAGTGCCAGCTGGAAGACACCTCCGGAGTCTGGTCCAGCACCCTGCTCCAGCAGGACTACGGCCAGTGCTGCAGCTTTTTCTTGCTGAGCTGCGCAACCCCCAAGGATGGAGATGCCCCACATGCCTGGGCAACCTGTCCCCACCCAGGGATGTTTTCCCAAAAGTCCAACTGGAATCTGCATCTGTAACGAGGGGCTCACAGCACCAGTGAAGATGGGCACTACCTTCACCGGTTTGGGCCGCTAACATTTACGGGACCCAAACAGGACCTAGGATGGCACCTCGTGGGCAGCAGCGCTGCGCCCAGTCCCTCTCCTGCACGGATACACCTACTGACAGATGTGCGGTCCAGATGCCGCGGTGGAAGATTACTGCTCTGCGTTGCTCATCATGCTTCTCCCCTCGGGGTTAGAAGATCTGCCCCTGTAGCAGCAGGGTCGTGTTCCTACACACTAAAATGAAGGCACTGTCTCAGACCTGTTTCTGGCCAAGGAGGTCTCTCTTCTGCCAGCACTGCTTGAAAACGGAGCAGAACTGCCCACAGCTTAGTGCCACCAACGAGCAACCCTCAGTGGAGTAAAGCACCTCCATTTCCCAATCTGAGGGCAAGAAAAAAATTCTGAAGGTGGCCTCAGCCCACGGCTTGGGAGCGAAGCCATCAGTGCAGCCTCAAGCTGTCTCCTACGGCGCTGCTGCACGGGCAGTGGGGAACGCTCTCTGTACGCTCGGGAAGATCTAGCTCAGGAAGAACTCATTTCCTTCTCAAGTTTACTCTGGAAGGACATGCCACCCTCCTCCAGCAGCACCTGAGGAAAAGAACTTGGATTTCAATTCCCATTCAGTGTAAAGAGGGTTAATGCAGCCAGCACTGGAGCCAAGCTTCAGTATTCCTTATCTTACGGTGTCCGAGTTACAGATAGGGCCTGTGCATAGCCATGGACAGGCACAAGCTCCTCCCACTCCCTGTTCAATGAGTAACGGGCGCTCAGAGCCACAGAGAATGTATCGGCCTGAACTTTACTGCTGTGCTGAAAACAGCCTGTCCCTTTGTGTGCACAACACTACGCCTGGCAAGGCAGCTGCGGTGTATGTAGGGCGTTTACTGCACCTTTCCAGCCGGAGTTCGTTCTGGGAGGCAGCTGGCACTGCAGAGCTGTTCGCCAGAGCACAGCCCTCGTTACCCTGCTACTCCCCCGAGTGAAGGGAGAAGAGGCGAGGTGGTAACCTGCGGGAGGGCAGTGGGGAGATGCCCTTGGGCATCTGCTCCCGGAAGAGCAACAGGTCTACCCACTCATCTCTAGCACAAAGAGGGAGAAAATACACCCACAGCCTTCCAGTTATGGAGGTTATAAAGGCACCAGTAACCGAGAGCATCCTGCATAAACACTCCTGCACCCACAACATCGGAAGGATATAGACCAGTTGGAGCGAGTCCAAAGGAGGCCACGAAGATGCTCAGAGGGCTGGAGCACCTCTGCTGTGATGAAAGGCTGAGAGAGTTGGGCTTGTTCAGCCTGGAGAAGAGAAGGCTCCGAGGAGACCTTATTGCAGCCTTCCCGTACCTGAAGGGGCTACAAGGAAGCTGGGGGGGACTTTTTACAAGGGCCTGTAGTGACAGGACAAGGGGTAACAGGTTTAAAGTGAAAGTGGGGAGGTTTAGATTAGATATCAGGAATAAATTCTTCCTGGAGAGGGTGGTGAGGCACTGGAACAGGTTGCCCAGAGAAGCTGTGGATGCCCCATCCCTGGAAGTGTCCAAGGCCAGGCTGGATGTGGCTTGGAGCAACCTGGGCTAGTGGAAGGTGTCCCTGCCCATGGCAGGGGGTTGGAACTAGGTGATCTTTAAGGTCCCTTCCAACCTAAACCAGTCTGTGATTCTAAGATTCTATTTGTACGCTCCAGCATCCCACCCAGAGGGCCCATTTGCGTATCACACCTTCTCTGCCTCGCTGCCAGCGTGTGGGTAAGCTACGCGCTTGTCAGTCCCTCTGCAGGGAGTGGAAATTCAAATTTAGCGAAGCCATCCTGGGATCTACACAAGGACCTGATGCACCGGCAAACCACAAACCACACATCCTTAGGACAGCTGCCTGGTTACGGCAGCTCATCATATGAAGGAATGTTTTTGCATCCGCAGTTCCAAAGCTTTGAAATGGCTGTTTTATGTGGATGAGGGAAGTGACAGAGGAGCAATCATGAAATCCTTTCCTCTCCCTGGGATAACTAAAGATCTGCATTGCCGCTAAATGCCAAAGCATCCCCCACAGATTTTGCCTTGAGATATCCCCAATTATGATTTTGTTTCTCCTTTCCTTTCTCACTGGGCTTGTAATGGCTTATCTGGTAATAAGGAAAAAACATTTCAAAGTTCTCAAATGGCCAGAGAAGATCCTCTGACCAGTTCACAGGATGGAGGAGGAGACAGTAATTCAGAGAGCGGTAACTACCCACAACCTTGGGAGAGCTCTAGGAAAACACCTGAGAGCCCACACCAATCCCTCAGAAGAACAGCAAGGGTAACAACAAGATGACGTTGTGCACTCCTCATTTCCTACCTTGCAAACATGCGAAGATCTTCTGGATTTTGGGCAGCAGGGACATTAAGGATAGCTTCCCGCTCATGTTCCAACAAGCTTGCCAGGAGATTCTCCGTCATCCTTTTATTTAGGGGTGAGTCCCCACCAGGTATCAACTCAGCACTGGAATTATCCATGCTAGGGCTTGTCAGAGTCATGTCGTCACTACTGGCTATCAGGGGCAGAGAGAAAGAGACACCGTTTTTATATTCCTCATCATAATGGTGCAAAGATTATCAGTTCAGGCTCTTTCTATGCAGGGTTTCCAAACAATCCCTTCAGATTTGCAGAGCAAAGAAAGCAACTCTCAAAATGCTACGTGGGTCTGCACTTAGTCATATGACAGCGCAGCGATTTTCTCAATGAGAAAGTCAAATGTTTCAACAAAGGCATCAATTTATGTGGAAAATTGTACTTCTGGAGACCATAAACACTCCATAAAAAACATCTGAAAGGAAAATTCCCAGCCAGCTCTGCTGGAATACCATGAAGTGGTAACATGAAAAGCCTAACAGCACAGAAGGTGGGAGCAAAGAGAAAGAAAGGCCAAGAAGCAATATCCTCTTGCGAGCGAGCCAGAATAAGCACATCGCAGACTTATCTGACTCACGTTCCAAGATTTCTGCCCTAATTCATGGCTTCTGTGAAGCTGAAAGTTGTACCGAGAATCTCTCCTGATAGCCAACCTCAGTGGCGTTCTGAGAATGCTGCTGGCAACAGCAGAGGCAGGGAAGTTTGGGGATTTCAGCATTGCATCTGATGTATACTCTTGAAAAAATGCTTTCCTGGAATCACCCTGAAGAATGGCACTGAGATTACAGAAATCAGGAGAAATCAACAGAAATCAGGCATTTGGGAGAATGCCAACTGGCTCTGCAAGCTGTCTCCTTAAGCGGCTGTACAGCCCACAGAAACCAGTGCTGGTTGAAACCAATTCTCACAATTTTCTTCCTCTCCTGAAAACCAACACTCATGCACCAACAGCCGTGTGGCCAGCAGAAAATGCTGGTTAATTCTCAGCACAGCAAGGAAGTTACTTCCAAAAAATACCTCCGATAAAAATATTTACACGACAAAATGAGAACTTGGCAAATTGCAAAGCACTACGCCTTTTTAAAAACAAGAATTTAAGGTCTAATAGCTCTAAATTTAAGGGCTGGACCTAACTAGCAGGAGCTCCAGCAAAGAGGAGGAGTTTTGCTCCCGAGGGCTGATTACCCCAGGCACGGCTACAGGAAGCTCGAGCAGTGGGCTCTAGTCTGAACGGCGGAGAGAAGTGTGCTCATACTTGGAGAACCAAAGCTGAGAGCATTGGGGGTGCTTAAACTTCGGCCTCCAACTCTGGCAGTAAAGGGCATGTCTTCATCTTGGGCTCGGAAGTCCTCCTCGTTTGGAGGCACCATCAGACAGACGTAGGTGTGAAGCTGAATAAGAAGCCGGTGTTGGAGCATCCATATCACCATCTGAATGAGCTGAGTCTGCGGAGTGAGAAATGAGGTATTAACGCCCCTGAGAGAAAATAGAGGAGGAAAACAATGCATAAAGGTTAGGCTTTGTGACTAAGAAGTCACGAGGAGAACTGCTTTCCACCCCACACCAGCTTTACCTCTTCTCCAGTCGTAAAAAGGTGACTGGGCGCGCATGTTCCTCACACCCACCGCCCTGGTGATGCTCAGGCCGTGATCGAGCCTGCAAGGATCAACAGGCCTTTCTGCAACACTGGCCAGCACAGCCAGTGTCCTCAAAGGAACCAGCCCTGCCCCCTGCCACAGCCCCAGCACCTGCAATGTTTGGAGATCCGTGGAATCTCTAGGCTGGAAAAGACCTCTAAGATCAAGTCCAGCGCTTGCTCTAGCAGAGCAGCTGCGTGCCCTCACCACAGAATGCTGCAGCCACACAAACGTGGCCGTACAACCCTGCCTGGAGCTGTTCCGTCCTCTTTTAACAGAACAAGCTTAGTAGGCACTAAAAAAAGGGATAGTCTTCCTTCTGAGGGACCAGGCATGGAAAATGAGTCAACCAGAGGCAGACCCTGATCCCACAGCCCGAGACCAGTGTGCTGGTTTCTGCACAAGGCCCACTGAAATCAGTGGTGGCCAAAGGGTTAATCCCAGAGCGGTGAGGTTAAAGTTCAGGTTCCCCCAGGAAGCCAGGGAGGGTGACGGGCAGAGCTGAACCAACCACTACAGGTACCCAGAAGCAGGAGCCGTTTGCCATCAGATGGGAAACTGCTGCAAAGCCAAGGGAGAGACTCCAGCAATACCGGAACGGTGCATCCGGAACCTCGGCGTGAGACAGCAGCCCGCCGCCGCCCGGGGTCCCTCAGTGCAAAGGGTGAGCATCCCCACTTGCTCGCCATCCCTCTGCGGTAACAGCGGAGCCGAGCTCACAAAGGCACTGAGAGTTTCAGGGTGCGGACAGACAAGAGTTTCAAAAGTGCCGAGAGATGACGCTCGTACCAAAGGGGCAAAACACCTCTGCGTTACAGCAGCGGCAGACCTGCGGTGTCCCAGGAGCGACGCCGAAAGCAGCGGGCAGAACGTGGGACAAGCAGCTGGCATGGCCTGTTTTCAGGAGTTTCGGAGGAGCGGTCAAAACGCATCACCGTATCTGTATTTCGGCACAAAAAACTCTTTCATAGCACTGCAGGCAACCCTTCCCACAGCGAACAGCGCTGAAAACACCGACTCACTGACGAAAGCTGTTTGGGGATTTCATAGCAACCAACACTGTTTTGGTGAGAGAAACACACGCGGAATGAGCTCAGACTCTGAGAAGGAAGTTCGCTCTGCTGTATTCATCATCAGGATAACGGGCCAAATCTCAGTAAAAGCCCCAAACCAAAGTTCATCAGCCCACATAATTTCCCTTTTTCCATAAATCTTATAATTGCAGTTCCTCCTCTGCTATCAAATCACAAAAGAAACATATTCTGTTTGCAGACAGACCCACACCCTGTCTTTTCAGGGATTACCGCTGTTGGGGGCTGAAGGGATTTGATCTTAAGCATGATCTGGGATCGCCTTCAAACATTACCTTTTTTCAGAAAAGCCATAATTCATTTTACATGTTTAATAGAAAATCTACAGGAGAGGAAGGTTGGCAAGGGATACCCAATGCAGTGTTTTGCTACATCTGAAATCAGCCTGGAAGAGAGAGGCGGCTCACTCCAGTGATTACGTTGCTAAAAACCTTCCTTCCAGGCGCAGGCCTGGATGGAAAGATGTCTCATATATTTTACTTAAATTTCCAACCTGCTGACACGCAGCAATGCCTGATTAGCTAGTTTCACAGCACAAAATAACCCTGCAAAAATCCAAGGCAGTTCAAGTAAGACAGGCTCTACCAGAGCTGCAGAATCTGCCAGGTAGGGCCTGACCAGACTCCGCCGGCCACTACGGTGGTTTCATGAATTACAAAAATTGGCAGTGGCTCTCATCACAGCTCCATGTGCATGGAAACTCTTATCCAACACTAACTCTGCAGGCGCTCCTTCATCTCTACGCCCTTCCGCGACTACCTAGAAAGCCACCCCTGAGCCAGCAGCTATGGCTCAGTGGAACAAGAAGCCAGGCAAAAGCAGTGGTACGGCTTCCCAACTGTGACACTGCACAGCCGACGACTGCCGAAAGCTTTGTGACAGAAGTGGGAGAGCTGGGGATCGGCTGTGACTAACCTGACAGCAAGAGAAAACTCTTCTTCCACACTGAAGTGAGCCCCAACAATCCTCCCTAGGCAGGAGAATGATGATGCCTGATGGTTATTTATAACAAACAAGACTTCAGTGGGAATTTGGTACCTCTTGAGATCTAGCCCTAGCAAAAGCACGAGCGATGCAGCATCCCGCAACAGCACCGTGGCCAAAGTGCTTTGTGCCATCACTGCAAATGCACCTCACACTATTTCCACTTTCTCCAGGCTTAAACCTATCTCTTACCAAAAGCAGCAAGCGTTTTCACAGAGAAGGGCTAGCGGAGGCTTTGCTTGTCCTTCTGGACACGAACACTGAATTTGCATCCATCCTCCATCTGCTCCTTGGGAGCTCTGACAGAGCTTACAGACAGGTCTGCAGGAGAAGAGGCTTCCCTGCGCCATCTGTGCTGCGCTGGCTGTCGGAAACCCTCTCCCTCCCGCAGATACAGGGTTGGCTTCCTGCTTGGTCTCACTCCACTGTATTATCTGGGCTGCTTGCTGAAAGCCAAAAGGGCTGGGACTAGCTTCCCAGGCAGGGTATACTCCAGTTCCAGGACTGCCTCCACTCACTCAGCCATCATCTGGCACAGGAGGAATCCCTAACCAGCCGTTTTTGGCTGAAACATCAGGACCGTGACAGAAATATAAAATGAAACATTTTTTGTTGCTTAATTTAACTAACAATTAACTGTAAATTTCATCCATATTCCTTTCATCCTTCCCATCTCCCCACGCTGCCTCTTTCCAGCCTGCTCTGAGGGGGTTCTGTCTGCCGCAGCATCTGGACCGCTCCGCTGGCACGGATCAGCCCACGGCCATCCCCTTCTCCCCGCCTCGCTGTGCAGCAGGCCCCAGGCAAAGACGGCGTGTTGTCACGCACGGCGGCACGCAGGGCGCTGGTAACAATCCAGTGCTTTGTGCTTAGTGACAAAAGCAGAGATGTGTTAGCTTCAGAAAACACGGGCACTACACGTCAGCCCGTCTGGGCAGTTTGGGACAGGCAAAGGAGAGCTCATCCCCAAGTCTTGGAGGGACAAGACCCAGCATTCGTTATTCTCTTCCCTCTGGGAACCAAAGGAGCATTTGTAAAACTCTTGAGGAACATGTTAAATAAAAGACATTTCCTGCAAGGATTCTTTAGGGCTGTTTTCTTCCCCAGGCCTAAAAAGCTAAGGAAAACACCAAGATAACTGGGACCAGCAACAGGTTCGGGAAAGGGAAAACAGCAACGCAGAAGCACTCAATCCCAGCTCGTTTCTCACTACGTGAGGATACACTCTTAGCTAAAGCACAGCTCATTTTGCCCACCAAAGTATACGAGCCCCGTTCTCCAGCCTGGATTATCCAGTTACTTGACACATGCACCACTCAAGGTCTGACTTGCGAACGAAGGGCTGCCTTGGCTCTGCAGGACAGCACCGTCAAGGCTGCTGGGGCAAAGGGATGCTTGCTGAAACACATTGCCTTTCTTTAGCACTCAAACCCCGCTGTTTTATGGAAAACAGATCGGCTGTTAAAACTTCTTATTTTACAGAATACAGACTGAAGACCCCTACTGATGTAGGACAAAACATTTATTGTCTAATATTGCCATTTTAATCATTAGGTAACAGCTTTGAATTTTCAGCTTAACCATTCCCTCCATTTAGGCCTAAAAAAACATATTTTTTTTTAGCTTGCCACACGAAAACCCCCTGATTTTATACCTCGTCCAACTGAATATAAATGCACCTCAATGCTACTTCATACCTCTGCCAGCAGAAGCTCCCGTGACTGTTAATGCCTTCCAGATGCCCAGCAGAACAGCTCCGTTTGCAGCTCTCTCCCTAGTCAGTCTTCGCATGCAGCTCTCCTCCCACTCCCATCCCCACGGACTCGCTCCTTTTCCACGGAGCCCTCACACAAAGCACGGCATGTTTTCCGGATGCATACGGCAGAGGCCTCGGCGCCTTACTCCCAACAGGATGGCCAGACTTAGTAACACAGAAGTGAAAAATCCAACACGTTTTGTTCAGCAGCAGCTGTCATACTTTCCCATTTGGTTTTTTCTGCAGTTATCCCAGCCCCATCAAGGCAGAATTAGGTAAGTACAATAACAGTAACAATGTGCATTATGGTAAAGAGCTGCTGTAGGGAAGGGGATGCAGGGAGGAAACAGGATGTCTAATTCACCTTAGGGACACTCCTTCCACCTTAGGGGTGGAAAGATCTCTCCTGCTAGTCCACCTTTGTTCCTCAAGGCAGCGTTCAGAGATGCTACTTACAGCTTCTTCTGAAACCGAGGAGCCAGCTGAGGCTGTAAGGTAGGGACGAGGGGAAGCCACAAGCATTATCCCTTTCTCTGGGTGTCTAACATCGCTTCATACCAACCACTGTAAAGAAAGTCAACTCCTTCCTGACTAAAACCAGCACACCTGGTTTGCAGAGAAAGAGCGCGGAGTAGCCAGGGGAAGAAACTTTGGCCGTGAAGTGAAACGCAGGTTAAAGCATTCCCATGCTCCAGCTGCAGTGCCTGACGCACGCTCTGCCGATGAACCTGACCTAAAGGCTTGAGGTGACCGAGCGTTTCTGTGCTTCCACGGGAGGTTACGACGGGGTGTGCGCCACACGGACACCACCAGAGCTCCTCTCTAGGGTGCTCCACGGTCCCATCAAGGCTGTGCCGCGCATGCCAGAGGAGAGCACAGGGACAGGAACCAACACCACTCACGGGCAGCTGAGGGAACAGCTTCTTTGGGTCAAGGTAGAGGAGGTGCAAACTGCTTCTTTCCCAGCAAAAACACTAAAAGGGAGGATGCGTTTCCCTATTGTATCAACTCATACAATCTCCTCACCCCATGCCCACACCCTGGTGAGATCCAGCAGCATGAGCCAAGCAGGTTGCTGCTCAGGACAGTCCCAGGCTGCGCTGGATTGCTGCAAGTCCAGCTGACATCACGCAGCACGGTGGAGCTAACAGACCACTGGGAAAAGGGGAGAATAGCTTCTGCTTTCCTCACTCGCATCCCCAGCTGCAGAAGTGCCTCGTCGTTCTGTGCTGGCCCTGGAGCTTCCTGGATCTCCCCTGGGTGAATTCCATCTGCTAACCTGGCAGAAAACTAGCAGGGCTGAAACAAGTGAAGTGAGCAGAGTCAAGCTGCACAGGAGCCAGAGCTCAAGCGCAAAGGGAAGCGGGAAAGGAGGGAGACGTGTGCACGCACCTGAGAGTGGAAGGAAAAACGGCCTCCCAGCAGCACCGAGATGCCGTTAGCTGAGCTGCAGGCATAGGCTCATCCTCACGCTGCTGCAGCACTGCTATCCAAGCACGGCAGGTTAAACACAGAGAAAGGGGAAGCAAGCATAGCAATCACTCTACGAATACCAAAATCTTTTCAAACTCTAAGCACAAGAGCTTATAGACAGCCACACAACAACTGCAGAGTTCAACTGCAACATACCGCTCGTCACCACAGGCAAGAAAAGAGATAAGCCCACAGGCTCAAGAACTCCTGTCTCTAGCACAGGGCATGGCTGAGAGCACTGGCACTCCTGGCAGACACCTCCCCCCAGACATCCCCTACCTCCCTGGCCGACAGACAGCAAAAGCACAACGTAGACGTGTGCTCCATCTTTCAAGGCAATCTTGTCCCGGCTCAGGGTATTGAAGGTTGTTTGTATGTCCTACCAGCCAAAAAATACCACAGCACCCCAAGTATAAAAATGCCCAAGTCACATTTTTTTCACCTACCCAAAGGAACGGGGCAATTCCACCCATGTAACTAAGCAAATAAATTAACTTTGTGCTCTTTCAGATCAAGCAGTATGACTGCGTATAAAACCAGGAGGAAGGGCTCTAACAGCTTTCCTGTTTGGGATCATGGACTTTATCGATGCCATCCGTATTCTCTGCCCATCCAGAAGCACAAGCCAAAAGGAGGGAGCCCATGCTGTGCTTAAGACAGGAATCAAATGGATGGATGCCATGAGACCGTAACAGCCTCAGCCGAAAATACAGCCCTTCCCACAGCGCTGACCTTTGGCACAGATGACCTTCAGAAACACACAGACAGTGCAGTCAGCATGATGAAAAGCACAAGATAACAGACCAGTAGTGAGAATCTCCAAAGTTAAATAAAAAACACATCACATCCCCTCTGTGTACACAAAGAACTACAGTGAAAGTCCCCAACTTTGTTAATTTTCTTTCAAAGGCCAAGCAAACGCCATCTGACAATATTTACAGTTCAGAGTGCAGCATCTTTTATCACTGCACAGCAGAACAAGAACCCTCCCACATTTCATCAGATTAATTGCTCTATCAACTGGATCTCTCTTAATTACAATTGCAGCCTGACCACTTCAGGTCAGGGACTGGATTCATCTCTCTTAAAAGGCCAGTTCCTAACAAAACAATAATGCAAAGAGCTCTACACAGGTAAATTGAAGTAGAAGAAAATGTACTAATGGGAAAACATCTAAAAATTCTCTCTAAGCCACACTCCCCCAAGAGCTGGCACGTTAAGCTTTATCAAAAAGCTCACCACAACTCCAAACAGCCCACTGGTGTGCGGGGGCCTCCATCTTCACACACATGCCCTGCCAACGTGGCCCTGAGCCTTCCGCGACCGCAGTTCCCACCTCCCCTTTTCAGACTGCAGAAGGCACCTGCGTAGCTTTGCACAGCATCACCCTTCCGTACCCACCGAAAGGATGATGGGGAACAAGCCGTGCTGCTGACCTTCAGGACCCCACCGTCAGGGAGAAGGCGCGCGCTCTGCAAGAGCCGCTTCAGCACTCCCGCAGCTCTGGCAAACGTTGGTCACACACTGTTGTTTCAAGGCATAATTGCAGCAGTAAGCACAGAATTTATTTGGGTATTTTAAACTAAATTAGGACGTCTGGAAACAACCAGAACTATTGAAGGAGAAGTATTAAGGCAAGTAATTAATTTTAGAGAGAGTACTGAGAATAAGAATGCCTCCTGAAGCTACTGCAGCCAGAGTAAAATTAATGCTATTAATTCAGCTTTGATTTTCAGGACACCGATTTGTACCAACAACGAAGTTCTGACAAAACGGTAGTCACGGCTCTTCCCCTGCCTCCGAGGTAGCAGCTGACCAGTAATACTGCTGGGAGTAGACACTACCTCATTACTTCATCTCTGATCATAACCTCTGCCAACCTATAATTACAGCAAATTCTCCTCTCACAATTGTGCCTGTGCGCGCAATTGATGTTATTTTTCCAGATACCTGAACAGCGGCTGATTTCATACAGTCATCAAAGCATGAAGCCGAGCAAACACCCCTCCAAGAAAGCAGCTAAAGAAATCTGCCCGTGCTTCCTTTGCCACAACGAGCTGTGTTCAGAGCTCCAAGCTTCTCCAACTGGGAATATAACAGTGTCAGCCAGGAGACCTCACGTTATTGAGCCTTCTTGCATTTCAGCAGCTCCCAGCAATGCCACAAGCCGTGATCCATGTGTAAGCAAAACAACAGCTCGCAAATACTAAATCCATATATTATTAGCCCAAGTCTGAACGTTAAAATGCTAATGCTGTAACACATGGACTTCTGTTGACTACATGCTGAGTCTACTTCCTCTAACAGCCTCTAAACAATTCCAGCTTCATAGCAAAAGCCAAGTGAATAGACAGTTTGCTTTTAAACCCAGATTGTGAACTTAAAGCAGATGGAATATAATAAAATTAAATGTGATTGTGAGGAATCCACCAACTCAGCCCTACTCATTTGTGACAGTTTTCAGCAGACCAAATGGAGTTTCCCTACTGCATCACTCAAGAAAAAGAAACATTCTGGTTTTTCTTTTAGGATTGCGCTTTCCTAGCACAGAGCATCCGCGCAGCTTCACCTTGAACATCCCCACAGCTTTTTGGCATGTGGATATGAAACAACAAATCCTATGGCTGGCAACACAGTTAACTGGCAACTTCCAAACCTGCAATAGCAGGATCCTGACAAGGTACTCCAGCAGCAGCCCCACTCCTTGTTCTCATTAGCAGGAGAACAAGGAGCTCCTGCACGCGCCCCATCTCACCTCCTGAACGGGCGGCGCGAGCGGATTCTTGAATTCTGAGAGTGACACTGGGAGGGAGAACTTGGAAAGCATCGACGGCAGGTTGTGGCCCCGGAACTGGCACGAAAACGCATCTGCTAACGGAGAATAGCTACAGAAAAGAGGTAAAGGCAGAAATCAGTTTTATATTGCTGGTTAGTGTAACATTTATCTATTTAAGCACTACAGAAATGCCAATTCCCAAATCAAACATTCTCTGTGATCTAAAAAAAACCCGTAAGGATGGTTTATGGCATCTTGCATCCTGCAAAAGTAAGCAAGAAGCACATGGACTTTCATCTTGGCGTTACATTCAGTCCAAGTACATTATTCAAGGGGTAGAGGAATCCAGAGGAGGAAAAAAAAAGATAAAATGTCTAGATCCATGCAGTCTCTGATCAAAGGAACAGGGATGGGGCAGTCGGGAGAAGACAGGGATGGGTAGGATATACACACAATCTTTGAATATGCAAAATTCAGCTGCTGATGTGACTGTTCTCCCAGCCTGTGCAGACAGGATGAGCAGTATGACTGAGCAGAAGTAAAGGAGAGTCAAGTTAAATCTTAGGAAAAGTGCCTGTCTTCGGATTTCCATCTACAAAGGTCTCCAAGCATTGCCATATATGACGCAGGCAGAGTTGTTCCTGAACGACCTCAAGGTCCCTTCCAGCCCTATTTTTATGCTTCCATCACAGAAGTTTTGATTTAAAACTATTTTCCTATAACTGAGTTCCAACAAAGGTTCTAAAAATGTCTCAAAACCCAACACGGAAAGGATTGCCAATCTTCAGCAGAGCAAAACCACCCACCACTGCCTCCACATCTTCCTTGCCTCGCCGCTGCCTGCTCTCAAGATGGCCACATTGCCTTCGGCCTGCGAGAAGGCGTGTTGGTGTAAAACCCCACCCCTTGAAACAACCCAGCAGTGATGGCAACACTGATTTGCTACTCGTAATTTCAGGTGATGCTGTGTGCCAGATACACAGACAGTCCTATGAAACACTCATTTACGTAACTTAATCATAATGTATTTTGGCTTGTACATGTTTCCATATTGCTTCAGGTTCATGCAGCCTTTCTGACACGGACATTCAGTGAGCAAGCGTGCTAAAAATACTAACAGTAGCTTCACAGGGTAAATACTGCTTCGAGCCCCACATCACTGCAGAAGCTTATCACTGTGCTACGGTGCTCCTCCCTTCCGCCACAAACTCCTATACGGCTTTGCAAGTCCAGGCACATGTTCGTGTTTTGTACAGTCTCAACAAACTCATACACGAAGAAAAGACCCCACTCTGTACTCAGTAAGACAGGGAAGGAAAGCGTATCTGCACTTCTCACCACTTTGTTGCTACGGTCACTCCTTTTCCTTCTACTTACAGACAGACACTGGCATTTGGAGAAAGCATGTAGACATTGTTTTCACACAGCGGATAAATAATAATTGCTTTTCCCCAGTAAACGAGATGTGCAGCTAGCTGGAAGACCTGCGTTGAGAAAACAGGGAAAATTAGGGGAGCAAACCCAAACTTCAAACACTCAGCAAGAGTTCCATACAATGATAGAAAAGCCTTGTTTGAGCTGAAATGAAAGAAAAATGTTCCCTCCTTTCACCCTGCCTTCAGAATAAATTCACGGTTTAATATAACATATGGCACATCAAAAAGCATTTGACAAGGTTATGAATTTCCAGAGATTTGCTTCACATTTCTAAGCAACTTCGTATTTCCTGCCTTAAAGGAATTTCTTCAAACTGGATCAATAGAACTTTAGTTACTGCTCATGCCCCAAAAACCTATTTTTGTTTATGCACAAAATGCATTAAGTGTTATACACGAAAAATAAAACAAAAGAATCAGCCTCTGCTATGACAAACGTAAAGGAAGCCCACACTGCTTTTTTAATGCGCTGAGATTATTTCAGTAATGAGTTACACAAAGTATTTTAATGTGTTAAACAAGTCAGTGGTTGTTAATGGCTCTGGAAGAGCCACATAAATAGTGTCTATGAGACTACAATCCAGCCTGGATCATTAAATGCATTTAACTTTGCTTTTTTGTGGAAAACAAAACTACAGAAGCAGTAGGGAATTTCCAGAGCTCATCCCATAGCTATATAACGCCATCTAACACCACAGACTACTGTAAGCAGACCTGACATTTTATTACAAAACAGGAACTATCGCTTTGAGTAAGGGAAGGCGCAGACCTATAGCCACCTAGGAGCATCCGAGGTGACCAGTTGTGTTGTTCTCCCCGAGCACAGATCGTGCTGCAGTTCTGAATCAACCCACAGAAGCATGGAGTGGCTCTTCCCTCTCCCGTATCATCTAACACAATCACCAGGCCCGACAAGCAAAGGGCCTCCAGGCCCGCAGTCATCCAAGGGGTCTCAGTGGCCGCGTGTCCCACAGGATCGCCAGAGTTTCATTCCCTCCACTGACACAAACGTCCCTTTGTGAGGGCTCGTCACATCACCCTGAGCAACTCAGATTTGCAATCTGCTGTCAGTACTGGAAAAGCATTTGGAAGGAGCTGCTGGCTTGGACAGCCTGGCTTAAAACTTCTGCCCAAGCCTAAACTTCCTGGGGCTCTGCAAAGCCCGTGCACTAACGTACCAAGGGAAATGGACAGGTAGGTTGGCACAGGCTTTCCGAGCTCTTCAGTAGAAAAGATCTTGGCAGACCCTGGGGAAGCAACATACTTGGCCATGGCAACCGTATGTTGGGTGCCTCCATTTGCACACGAAGTGGGAGAACTGAGACAGAGCACTGGTGTGAGTTAGGAGGACTGCGTGTTCCGGTTTGAACTACCCGACGGGAAGGCACAGGGAAGACAGAGCCACTCTTCTCAGAGGGGCACAGGGACGGGAGGCACACACACAAGGTGGAAGATGGGAAATTCCCGGTAGATCTGAGGAAAGTTTCTCACTCTGATGCTGGTCAGATGCTGGAGCAGGGCCCAGAGAGGCTGTGGGAGGTATCCCTGGAGGCAGTCAGAATTTGAATGGACAAGTTCCTGAGCAACCTGCTTTAACGGACTTGCGTGGAGCAGAGACCTCCCGGCACCCCACAGCAACGTGTCATTTGGATGTGGCTGCAGGACTGTCAAGCACTGTCGCTGCACCACTGCCTTTCATGTCTCCCACCTCTCCCTCCTCTAAGGCTCCTGCTTTCTCTGTGCACTCTGCTCAGGCCGAGAGAACCACGAGCTCATGAGCTGCAGAAACCCACTGGCACGCAGAGAGAAAACACCTCGTGATTTAAAAGAATTTCAGCTGCCGCTGACAGTTCCCCGTACCTGCAGCAACGCCAAGTCAGCATCTTGAGCCAGTTGCTGCAAATTCTTCACAGCAGAGGTAGTTTTAATTACTCTCACCAGGGCAGGAGAGCAGTCCAACGGGAGCTCATTAAGCAATGACTTCTCATCATTTAAAAGTAATAAGGCATGGTAAGGCCTGCAGAAAAATAGAATACATTTGCACAGTAAACTGCAGCTTTTCCTGAAGGCTTCGTTATTCCCAAGCCATGGTACCTGGGGTCAATCTACTGGTAAAAAAGAACTTCTAATAACGTCCTTTTGATGTAAGTGGGTTCAGAATAAGCTTATTTTTATGTCACAAGGTAAGATGCTCCCTATTAAAAGGGGATAGTTATGTGGTAACTGGATGCCCCAGTGACTGGAAAAAAAAAGAAGACTGCACTGTGCTGGCATGCAATTATGCCTGAAGAACTAGTCTGAAAACTGCTCTTCTGCATTACTGAAATAAAGAATGGAGTAAAAGGCAGAAAGTAAGAGTCAGTTACTTTTTCAGGTAAAAAGCTGTAGACAAGGAATGCAGGAAATAGGGTATCATGGGGCCAAGGCGCTCTTTCTTCTACAGGCAAAATTCTGGGTCAACAGCTGAAAATGAACATGCAATTCCTCTGATGGGAAACAGCATAGAGCTCTATTGCAGCATCATCTCCTTACAATCCCCTAATGTTAACACAAAGGCTGTGGCTTCACACCACCACATGTACATCAGCATCAGCTTCGGGGAGTCCTGACTCAGCCCACATGCCCCCCCCGCTACAGTCAGGATCACATCATCCCTTCAGCCGTGCTAGCGCAGGCGTTTGCAGCGCCCACTTGGCCCTGGAGGAAGGACTGGCCACACTGAGGGACACAGCGTGCTCTTACCTGATGGATTTCAGGCTTCTCTCAATTGCTTCAGGGGGTATAAAGTTTGTGGCAACATAATGGATTTTATGAGGCAGGCAGAAACTCACTTCCAGCCAGTTGTTGATATGTAAACGCACCACCCCAGTTGTGCAGAGACTAAAATAGGAAGAAAATAAATACATACAGCATTTACAATGTATAACAAACTCAAACAGTGGTCCAGATTCACTCCTGCACAGGAATCACATCAGGACAAGAAAAGACTGAATGTGCCCTGTCTACCCCCACACTGGCTGAGGACCAGCTGATTCCTGGCTGCACGGGCTTCCTTACCTTGTGCTTACAGAGCATTATCCCCTGCGAGGCTAGGGGGGGATTTGAGAGACTTCCCCCACCGACCTCCTGCTCTCTCTGCTCTTAACATTGCAGCAGTATCTCAAGTTCAAAGAGTTTCTTGAAGATCTACTGCAAGGCGGTGGGAAATGCCCTAGACCAGAGCTGCAAAGCGCAAAGATGAATCTGGCACTATGTTTTCACCTCCAATTTCCATCTTCCTCTCCAAGGAAAAAGAAAAATATCTGTTCCGGGCAAGGGGTGTTACGAGCAGCCCACTGCCACAACAGACTACTTTGGCTCTCCTTGTTTGTTTCCTACTAACCTGTTTGTCACATGAAATCACAAACGTGACTGTTAAACGGTTTCTGCATTCTAGGAAACCCCAGGGACTAAGCTAAGCCTTTGAGCTGACTTCAGACAACAAGATTGCAGTGGAAATGCTGGACATCTCAGGAATGACAATAAAGTCTGACTCTCATGTTCAGCCTGAAAGCAAATATAAGCCTCTCTAACTGAAAAAAAATCCGGAAAGCTGGGAGATCAGAGCCATGAATGTCATTCAGGTAGTTTTGCAGAAGTCTAAGTCTAGGCAACAGATGAAACATACCTAGGCAGGTAACTATATTTACTTAAAAATGCGTAAAGATGGGTAACATGCCATGAGGAGCTACACTAGCACCACCCTGCAGTTCTTCACAATGCTGCCCAGCCTGCGGGCAGGAAACGCCGGCCTGGGAACAGCTTTGCTAGAGGCTGTGGGACTCAGCGGCGAGGAAGAGGCAAGGCCCACCGCATCTTTTCACATACACTGAGGTAGGAACACATATCAAGCTTAAGCAACAGCTCATCTTGTCTACACTGAGACAGGAGACCTGAATTTCACAATACATCCTCTGCTTTTAAACTTCGCTCCAAAAGAATTTTGGTTTTTTGGCGCAGAATAAAATGTCAAAGTTTGCACTCTGACAATTCCAGTCCCGATTCTAAATTCAAGTGTGTTGAGACTCGCAGTATGACTTTTGTGTCGATAATGCCCATGAATTTCCCCTCTACACAAAACATTTAAAAACATGCCAGGAACAGGCCAGGAGCGAATACATGTCTTGGAAACTCTTCATGTGGTGCTTTAAACATTTATACCTAGCATTCAGTTGTAGGCCACAAACTAACACGCTCTTTTTCAAGTTCATCTGGTTGTACACGGGATTCAGAGAGACCTGAACATTCAGCTCGAAAACAAAAACATTGGGCAGCTTTGTCTGCCGGTGTAACTATTCACCAAACCACAACAGAGTGGTGATTGAGCAAAGACGATCCCGTCCTGCCTCGTGCATGATCAGACTCATTAGGGTAAATCAACTGCAGACAATGCTTTGCAACAGCAGAGGCCATGGTTTTGTTCTCAAACCCTGCGCTGACCTCTGAAAAATATCTGATTTTCAAGTTGCAAATGGAGCAAATCTGGTGTATCTTTTCTTTATTTTAAAAAATGCACTGCAAGGATGAATGCTCTCACTCTGGCATTACCACCTCGCACCTGATCAGAGGCTCCAAACCCTGAAGGAACATGCAAAGCACATCAAACACCTCCACTTTTCTTGCATTAAATGCTGCAACTCCAGTAACACTGCTTATCGCACCAGACACATGCCAGCTAACAGATAAAGCTGAATTCTCCCAAAATAAATCAAGGTAAAGGCATCCCAAAGCAGCAGGTTGCACACAACTGTGCTGTGTTTGGCCAGGAGAGAGTTCATTGTCTGCACAGTAGCTGGTGTGGGGCTGTGCTTTGGATTTGTGCTGAAAACTGTGTTGATAACTCCGAGATGATTTCATTCCTTTTTGTTACTGATAAGCAGTGACCAGAGTCAAGTCCTTTTCTGCCTCTCACACCACCCCATCAGTGAGTAGAAGCTGGGAGGGGACACAGCCAAGACAGCTGACTCCAACTGACCAAAGGGATATCCCATCCCATATGGGGTCACGCTCAGCATGTAAAGCTGGGGAAGAAGAAGGAAGAGGGGACTTTCAGAACGATGGTGTTTGTCTTCCCAAGTCACCGTTACATGTGATGGAGCCCTGCTTTCCTGGGGATGGCTGAACACCTGCCTGCACAAGGGAAGCGGTGAATAATTCCTTGCTTGGCTTTGCTTGCATGTGTAGCTTTTGCTTTACCTATTAAACTGCTGTGATCTCAACCCATGAGTTTTCTCACTTTTACTCTTTCAATTCTCTCCCACATCCCACTGTGGGGGGAGTGAGCAAGCGGCTGTGCGGTGCCGATTTGCTGACTGGAGTTAAACCACAGCAACTATCTACTGGGCCAAATACTCACAAGAGAAAACATGGCAATAAATGAACAGACAGGCAAGTTAAGCTGCAAGCTTAACCTGAAAACTAGTGTGGTTGTTGAAACAGGTTGCAGCAAAGAAGCAAAGATACATTAAGGCTTGAAACACTTGCAGGAGTATTTTCCCTGCATGGTTAACATTCAGGAAACAGAAAAAAATACAGTTGGTTCCTTTCATTCTGTGGTCCAAGTGCACCAAGACAGAAGCTTTAATTACATAATTAGACTCCCCACAGCATAATTTTGTCTACAGTGCACTATACAACAATAGCCTAGAATTAAAGACAACAAGAAAACCAGATTTTCAGTTCTGATCTGAATCTTAGTTTCATTCTTCTACATTTGCATTGAACTGTACAATTTGAAGCCTTCATTATCGCTTTATGTACTTGATTTTTCCTTCACCTGCCCCTCCGTGGATGGAAAATAATTTAAGTCTCTAATCATTTGACAGGAATAAGCTACATCCTCCAGCAGCAATGTATGCGCCTGCCCTTAAGCCAGCCAACGGGGTGAAGCAATTGCACCAATACACATGCAAAGATTCACCCAACGTGAAGTACAACCAAGCTGCAGAAAGCGGAGTTTGGATCCACATTTGCCTTCATTTTTACAGATTCCCTACGAAGCCATCTCTTTAGCCAGCTTCTTACTGTCAGCCTCACAAACCTGCATGAGCCAGCCCCAAGCTCTTTGGCTGGCAACCAGCAAACCCAGAAGCCACCTTCTTTTAGGGGCAGAAGCAGAACAACAAAAACCAGCAACAGAAGAGAATAGCAAGAAAACAAGTTTCCAAGTTGCAATAGGGAGCCACCTAGCTCCAATTTTACTTTATCCTTCTTAACCAACTAGAAGTGCGGGGCCAACAGTCCAGGAAGGTGCAGGGCTGTGGGAAGGTGAGAATGCTGCCCAGGACACAGTTTAAGTAGCCCCTGATAGGAAACCTGGAATTGCACAAAGACTCGGAGGTGCAGTAGGCACACCAGGAATTTACACAAGGCTCCCTCTTCCTCTTTGCTTGTTTCCTAGCTACTCTTCACATTTTATGGGGATTTTCTGCAGCGCTCCTGCACCCTGAGCTTTTTCACTCTATTGACTTTTCCACTGAACCACCTGCTGTGATTCTAAAAGCCCTTTTCAGAACAGTTATGTACTATAAAAGGGCTGTTTCGCCTTACATGCATTATTTTACATCCATCTATACCGAATTTCATCTGCAGGTTTATCCATTAACTGGTACCCGGTGACCTTGCTGCAATTTTTCCTTTCTCCCCACACACTTCAAGAGTAACTGGGAAAAAATAGCTTCATTCCCCATACTCTGACTGGCTATTAAGCTCTCAAAGACATTCCATTTTATCCCATGAAAACTTAGTTTCATCACTTTGTTTTTTAAATCTCTGGTTAGATAATACACAATGAGCGATACTGAAGTCTACATGGTGAGGGATTAGGATGCTGAGAAGGGATAACACTCTCTACAATGGAGACAGGGAGAAGTAAATAGGAAAAAGCTGTTCCACATCTCTCCATCACAAGACCTATGAGACATCTCATGATACTAGCAGGAGCAAAGTTCAAAAGAAATAGAAAGAAACACAGAAACCAGTTAAGCCATGGAGCTCCTTATCAGAGGATGCTGTGATTGTTAAATATTTACTCTGGCTCGCAGGATCATGGACTAACTGTGGGAAGTGAGATCAGCTGAAGGCTGTTGAATAGACAGAAACCACCTTGGCTGCAGGAAGCTGAGGAATGTTTTCGGGAATATCACTGCGCTTTTGCTCTATTCTTCTGCTCTGCCCTGAACAGCGACTGTGAGCCACTGCCCCAGAATGGGAACTCAAAAGTTAGCCAATATCCCACAGAATTGCAGCCCCTTTTTTTTTGTTCACAACTACTGGCAAAACAAAGACAATCCCACCTCGTATTTCATGAGTTACGAATTTTTACATACACACACCTCATTTTATGTCTATGATAGTTATATCAAAAATGAATCATATGTTTTCTGCTTTGGTGGAGGGTTTTTTTGCTAGAGGTTGTGACTACTTAGGGCTTTGAAATGATTTCATGTTTCCTTGTAAAGGACACACTGACCATCCTTTGATTAAGTAACTGTAGTTGGGTTGTATTTTACAGTACAGCCACACAAATCCCATCCAACAATTCATTAAATCTCATATCATCATTCCACTTCACCCTGAGCCACTGATACAGGCTTTGAACCAGTTAGTTCAAACACCACTAGGCCAAAAATGTATACAGGGACTTTGTGTATTAAAAAGAAGCAAACAATCCAAACCTCCCCAAAACCTCCCCATCCTTTTGCTTTTATTCCCATATAAAGCTAAGAGAAGTTTGCTAAAGACATGCATTTAGCTAGCAGCAAGCTAATTATTAGCTGCAGTTGCAGATAAAACTTGATGAAAGCTGTCTTAATTCCCTAAATTGAACATGGGCTTAAAAGGGACACCCACTGTAACACTGGTAAATTTGTCAGCGCTGGGGGCACTGGCAACTGGAATTTCTTGGTCCTAAAGCCACTGCCTTTTGTTCCACACTGATGCTGAAGTTTGGGGACAAGGTGGAGGAAGACTCCCAGATCTGTTTTCTGAACAAATCAGAGAGAAACATCCTGGTTTTCCCCATTAAACTCAAAGAAGGTCCCAGGAACCAGATGTTTGTTACCTCTAAACAGGCAGTTTAATAATAGTCCATTCCCACAGCAACAAGAGCATTACAGTCAAGATGCCCGACTACTCATTCCTGCCTTACAAAATACAGGCATTTCATTCAAAACGCAAGGGACGTTTTGATCCATAAAAAGATTCGTGCACTTTTGCTTTGGTACAAACCAACTGGCTAAGGGGCATGTTGGGTCTTGCCTGAAATACCTCAGCACCATCTACAGGGAAGCAAGGGCTAGACAGCACCTCTGGAGCCAGCCTGGAGATTCAAGAGGCCGTGACTGGAATTGCAGAGAGCAGCAGACGAGGAAACGCTGGCTTGAGCAAATCTGGAGAGCTGGGTGCCATCTGCAATTCAAAGTGCTCTCTCCACCTCACTATGCTGTTCCCTGTGCCAAAGGCTATGCCAGAAATCCCTGTAGGTTTAAAACAGCGCATTGTCATTCGTGAAGTCATTCCTCCTCTACAAGAAACAGACCAAACCTTTCGATCATTTCTCTTGGGTCATTCTCACTCCTCTATACTCTCTAGGTGGTCCAAATTCTTCTTGAAACATGGTGCCCAACATTCATCACAGCAGGGGATTTACAATCCTGAGCAGGACCGGTTCCCATCTTACAGACAAGACTTTTATTTTACGCATTCTTATCTATCTGCTTCGTCTGCAACCCCATGTCACTTGTGGCTAACCCTCATTTCATACAAGACCACACAGACTTCACTCGAGAACTGATGCCACTCCGGAATTCTTCACCTTGGAGCTGCAGAATAAAAATCCTATTTCTAGACCATTTCTTCTACCTGGCCAAAAAAAAAAAAAAAATTAACAACTATGCCTGCCCGGCAAGGTGCTGCAGCCCCTCTCACCTGCTGACTGCAGGTGTAATAAGCGTATTTCCTGTTCTCGCCTGGGAAGCATTAATGGAAAAATACTGCAGAACAACACCCGATTACCCAGCCAGCCAACAGCACGGTTAACTACTCTGCAAACAGAGCTTTCCAAACACATGCACACACATTTTATATTTTTAACAACACCTTATTTCTTACATTTGCTTACGACAAAGTACCAAAATGTAACTTGCACCACTCCTCCCTGACTCACAACGCCTAAATGAGGGAGACTCTGCCTTATTTTACATCTGGGGGGCAGCACCCAACCGTGTTTCTCCGCAGTCAGTCTATTCCTGCCTATTTCGTGGAAGGGCGCTATTAGCAGGGTCTGTGAGCTTGGGCTGTACATTCCTCCACTCACAGCCAAATGCCACAAGATGTCACTCTCCCCCTAAAATGCCTGGAAACAAGATCAGGGTTTGCCCAGTCACAAACACATAGCCTTAGAGGAACACAGAAAAGTAAGGCGTGGGTGACGTTTAATATCAGAACTACAGGCTACATAAAAAGCACCTGATTTTAAACTTTAGTACAGGTGTTGTGAAAGTTGCATCCAACAACATACCACATTCCTTCCAAAGAGGCTGAAATTCACAGCTCTCGAACATAACACAGCACAGCTTATTAGAAGTTTCCTAATGTGCTTTGCAATCATTACCTAGGCTCTCAGTGTCCTGCCTGACAGGGCTTTGTGATTATGCCCTCTGTCCAAAGGGAAGCACAATCTAGGGAGGCTAAAGGGTTTGTCTAATATCATACAACGTGCTCTACAGACAATCAAGGAACTCCAGAGTAACTTTCCCAAGCCTTGCCAAACACCCTAATCAAGGGGACATCATCTTTCTCCCCAGCAAAACCTCCTGTGCTCCTTTGTCAAGGCTTTTCACCAAGCGCGTATCCTGAACGGAGGTGTCTGCTCTGCATGAGGAGCCGGCACTGACAAGCTGTCAGAGCAGAAGTACACTCGAGGAGGCTGGTGCCGGCTCCTGAGGAAATTCAGCACTAACTTCACACTCCTTTGAAATCCTTGCCAGAACTTTTAATCTAGTCAAGAAACAGCATGTTACACTTTCCATTCGGCTGAAAGTCTCACCACTCAATCTATTTCACTGTCCAGACAAGCACAGAGTAACCAAACGAAGCCAGGGCAGTATCTGACTTGCCATCAGTGCTAGATGCAGCATTTTTCTCCTGGCTTCAGGTTTAGAGCACTTCTACAGCAATATCCTGTGAATATTATGGCACTTTTCAATTCTACAATTCACTTGTCTTTACACTCCTCTGTGCTGAAGAAGAAAATATAATAATTCTTAACCCTGTGACAGACATCACCATGTTTTAAGAACCATAACATATCCCAAGGGAGATCAAGGTGATGATCAGGATAGCAATCCTGCAAACATTTCACCTGACAGCTAGCCTTCACATTGCTCCACCTGGCCTAAAACCCAAATCCCAGTGAGTCAGCAGCATGAAGAGGCCAAGAGGGGCCAGTTGGAAGCAGCATACTACGAGCCAGGAAGGAAAACCCACCTACCTGTCGTATGTCTCTTTGAGATCTCTGGCCAGTTTGCACTTGGGTAGGATGTGATGAAAAGGTGACTGGGGCCCTTCTGTGGCTATGGAAAATTTCAAAACAAGAAAGCAAACAACTGATTTCAAAGCAAAGAATTGCCACTTCCCACACTAGGTCTCAACCAGTATTTTAGGGACAGAATCCGTATCTTTTCATTCTACACTTATCTTGCAAAGCTTTTACAATAACTCAAGTTACAGCAACAGCGAACTATTGCCATGTTCCAAACCTCAACTCAGTTAAGCACATGTAACTGTGAATTTGACAAGTGATGATTTTAAGTGTTTTTCTTTCATGCATGCTAGTTTTAATTTTTAATGCTTGTAGCAAGATAATGCATCACTGTCAGACAGAGTTCACCGTAAACAGTGCGTATTATTATGGTAATAGCTCTGTAGTACGGCCTATAAAATTGCTCTGTAACTGTTTGCTAGCCATGGTATAAACATGTAAGAATAAAGTTTCCACACAGGAAGCCTGGTGACTCAGCACACAGCGTTAAAGCACGGGAAACTTGCTCTAGGTTGGGTGAAGCAGGCTACATAGGAGTTCTGCCATCTCAGCCTGACAGGCAGATCCAAATGTGAGGGTCCAGTCTACGTTCTCCAGTGACCGTGCTGAACTGAGCTAGCAAGGAAAGTAAACAAGCTACTTCACTTCCAAAGCTGACATGTTGGCATAAGGATAGTGATCTTGGATGAGGCAAAATGCAGCCAAAAGCTGTTTGAATGCTAAAGAGCACCAAAACTTGTTCATACCGATCCCAGCCACAAAAGAAGAAAGAAGTGCACTTCTGGGGCACTTCTGAAGAAGCACTTTCTGAAAAAGTGCTCCTGGGCAAACATATTCCTGCACAATGCAAAGCTCAGCACCCACTTTCTGACATGGCAGACACTTCATCCTGAATAGCTAAGATGAGCTTGGCCTCCCTGGTCAGGTATTGGCAGCGGCGCTCCTCATGCTGCAAGACTATGGCGATTCTTCGGGAGAGGTTGTGTAAGCAGTTTATCACGGATGGATCTGCATTGGCCTACAGGCAACACAGAAAAGAAACAGGTTGGTGCTTTAGTCACAATCACATATGTGGAACTACAGTGATGAGACAAAATAATTATCTTTCGTAGATATCAGAAGTCAGCCTCTTTGGCAAGGCCCAAAAAGAATTGTTCCAATTCCAATTGTTACTGGGCCTTTTGCTAGCAGAGAGACCAAAGAACTCAATTTCACACAGTGAGAAGTGTCAAGCTGTTTGAAAAGGCAGAGTATCACCGTGTTCAGGTTAAGCTCAGTGGGGGTGCAAGGACTGCAGTGCCTTTAACACAACCCACTCACTCCATGTTACTCTACTGATGGCTGGCTTACACACCGACAAGGCAGAACTAGGTAAGAACTACCAGCACATAAGCAACAATTCGATCCCAAACCAGAATGAACTTGGTTTTAAGTTTCCGAATATTTCACAAATATGGCTTTTTACTAACACCATGTTCATGCAAGTCCCAGAGTAAAAGTGCTAGAAAAATCTTATCGTGTAAGTACAGCTGACAAGGGGGGGGACTCGGTGGCTCCAGTATGAGTAAGCAGCTGCTTCGTGTTTGTTAAGACATTTAAAGGAATTTACGGTTCTAGCAAGCGATAACGTGGCGTGTAAACTAGCAAACCATGAGTCATCATTTTTGGATTCACTGTTCTTGCTGAGTCACGACACGTTGGTAACCCTGAAGCTTAAACACAGCAGGATCGGCGCTGATTATAGCATCTGGGACTTTGCCTGCTCTGTCTGCCCACTGCAGATGGACTCTCATCTTTATCTCAGAATGCCTCCACCCACCCTCTGCAGTGCACTACACCGTGCTAGGAAAAAATTTCCACTTGCTTCTTGCACAGCATTTTCCAGAAACTTGCCGGCTCTCTATGAACTAAGAGTGTCTCATGGGCAAATAGGATTTAGTGCTCATTTACACACACAACCACAGTGCCAAAAAGGAAAAAAAAAAGCAAATTTTCCTAGGAGAACCACTAGAAATCAGATTCTAGAAAAATGTGGGCTAGACACAGTCCTCATACTTCTTCAAGCTCTTGCAGTATTGTGAATGAAGGAGTAGTGGTTCCAACACTTCTGCTTCACATGACTCAATGTGTGTGAATGTTTGTGTTTGCCTGTGTATCTACACACACTCACCTACACCCAGTGCTTTACCAACATTCCAAAACATCCAAGCTCTTCAAGCTAACATCTCTTAGTGTGTGAAATCTAAAATCAACTCCAGTATTGCAAATTTGGCACTTCCTGCCCTAAGACTGTCCCAAAGCAGAGCACTGGATCCCCAGCAGAAGTCAGTGAATGATTTCTTGCTTGCTTCAGACTGATTCCTGCGATAACCATCTTCTGTGAAACCTTACTCTTCAACTGAGGACACACCATCCGGACTGTGGCCATGTCCATGTTAATCACCACTGGAAAGCCAGCGTTTATAACTTTTTATAGTGCTAAAAGGACAAAAACCTCCCGCTGTTTAACAAGCAGGGAGCTGGAGGCTTTTATATCATGACATTATATCCAATTGAGCAAAAAATATCAGCCACTTCCATAAAGATAGCTATTTTAACTCCTTCTTTCATTTTTAAAATGTCTCTTCCTATTTGTACGTGCCACAGAAATAATATGGTGGCTCCACAGATGCAATCTGTGGGCTGGGAAGAGACAGTCAGAACTCAGAAATCAAATAATGCTCAAACATAATGAAATTTCTAGGGTTTTATACCACCAAATTAGCCAAGCCAGGATCCTTTAACACAGATACCAAGATCTAGTCAATAGAGTAAGCCTGAAAAAAATTCCAAGCAAAAAACTAAGTATTTCCTCCAGGTTCTTGCTGAGCATCAAAACCTACTGATTCTTCACTTGTACCGTCTTCTCATTTAGAGTGCTACAGCCACACTCCCTGTACAGTGATGTCATCGCTGAGAGAGGCAGTCTTCAGACACTGGCCATTTAATGACAAAAAAAGCCTAGAGGCACTGAGCAAAGGCACATATCTCTATCATACACCTTGAGGAAGGGTCAAAGCAGTGCTGTTCTGAGCCAGAGTAGGTTTCTCAGTGACTCTGCACTGAGCAAGCTTGGGCTGAGCAAGGCCATGGCGCGGACCTGACTCCTAAGGCTGGCCACACACGAAGCACTGCCCACGCTGCCGCTGGAGCAGAACCGATGAGTTCTGGATGGAGTCACAGGGGCTCAGCAATGTACTAGTGCAGTTGTATGGGCTTGGTCGTGTCCTGGGCAGGAGCAGAGCAGTTACATGTGAGTGCAGCATCTGACAGTCAGACCCAGGCCGCTTTCTTGCATAGCTTAGTGGGGCAAGCCAGAACTGCAGGGTCTAAGAAAATCACAGCAGATAACCAGCTCACTAATACATCAGACAAGACACACAGAGAACTTGCAATTGGGTTCATATCTATTTTGGAAACTGGTTTCTTGCATGCCTTTACTCTCTGGGTATTTAAAACCAGCGACTCTGGAAGATGTCCCGAAGAGAACAACCGTACTTGTTTTCCACTGGGCTGGAAAACTTTCCCACTTGTCAGTGTCACATTCCACATTGTTTAGGTTTGTTGTTTCAAATTAAACTATCCCAATGAAATCAGGCACCAAATGTTTTACAAGAGATGACTGGAACGTGAGCCTACTGCATTCTCTCATACATGCGAAGCACATCCCACCGTCAGCTGGAATGAAGACAGTCCTTACCCTTAGTGCAAACACCACGTTGAAGAGAATCATAGTGGGCATCTCTCTCTTTGGTGAGGGATCAGTTTTGGACACCTGAAAAATATTTTTTAAAAAAATCCCATCAGCTAGTGACAGTCAGCCCTGGCAACGGAGGGAAAAGAAAGAGAAAAAAGTCTAACTGAGTCAAGTAACAGACGAGAGAAAATTCAACTATACCATCAAAATTTTACTTGTGAGAAATAGAACTGTGATTATTTTCTTATCAAAGTATCACAGTTATCCTAGAACACTGCCTTTTCTGAGAAGCTGTGAAGACTTAAACCAAAGCTTTTTGGTCATGACCATGGAGACCTGTGGCAGTTAAGACAGCAGTCTTACTAGGTGTCTTCACTATTGCATTTAGCATCATTAAGGATCCTAGACTTAAATTTTCCTTAGCACAATTGTTATATATACTGTTAAGAGAAATCCACAGATTTCTCATCCCAGGCCACACCTATTCTTCCATTTCCTAAAATGCCCATTTGGATTGTGTCATGTTACAAACTGTTACTTTTATCAGAAAAAAAAAAAAGTGCTGTAGAACTACCCATGTGCTCACACATTTACCCAGTACAAACCCAAAAGGTTTCATTTTCCCTTCCTGCAGGATTTCAAACACATTCTCCCACCCCCCTGTTCTTTCTGCAGCAGAGAGCTTCACCCCTAAGGCAGCTACAGACTCTGGTGGGGAGGATCAGCCAAAGCCAAGAGGACGAGCCAGTTTAATTTGCACATCCAAGAGGAACAAGTCTGAACCAAGCGTCACCACAAGATGGAGCACAGGACCCAGAGGACATCCCTGCCACCCCTGAAGCTCTCTGCTGAACACCCACCCAAGTGAAAACGGATATAACCTACCAGGCCAAGCACCCAGCTAACCCCGTATTCGGCCTCTACCCAACGTATGTGCACACGTAGCTAACGCAGCCTCTGAGACAGGGCAAATGCAGCAAAGCTGGCGACAGCAGACCTGCTTCCACCCTTCCCGCCAGGTCCCAAGCATCTGCAATGAACTGCTCAGCCGTGAACTCCGAAATCCAAGTGCTTTCCCTCAGCAGTCTCAAAAATTTAAAGAAACTAGAAGCAGTGATACATATTTTTTTTTTCTGAACTGTAAGTGAAGTTCTGTCAAAAAGGCAGTGATGGGAGGGTGGTAAAGCCAATTTACTATGTTTATTTGTTCTCCTGGAGTTACACGTTCCAGGATTTCCGGTGAACTTCAAGAAAGACTCAAAAGCATTTCCGAGTGTAGTGACTAATCCTTTTCCTTCCTTAAAAATCAAAGAAACTACCACCATCAACATCAATTGGGATGCAGGCTAGCTTTCATACCACTTCTTGTCCCGACAGGACTAATCTGGGAAAGAAAATGCTCAAGGAATTTGAAGAACTCAGAATATTGCTACAGAAAAGGCTTGTCTGGCACACAGGATTAAATATTCATGCTCCTGCAACTCCTGAATCTCATCTGAGTAAGAACTGGCTGAGCTGTCCCGTGGGTTAACTTACTGCAGCATGAACTCAGAAGAAACCCAAACCAGAGACTGTCAGGTTACTCCGGTCACTGCCTTTGCTCCATGGGAAAGGAGCTCCATCTAGCTTCCTCCTAACTGCAAAAGATTTAGACTCAAAGGAACTAACAGAAATGGCTGCCACGTCTAGAAGATTCTGGACACGAGAAAGTTCTGGGGTGCCTACTAGCGTGATAAGACACACCCAAAAAGAAGATCCTGCATGAAGTAACAAGAAAGTGTTGAGAGCACTTTATAACTTTGTTTATTTATCCAGGTGCAATTTTATTTAGACAAACTGAAAATGACGAGATTATTTCATGCAATTAGGTTAAAACTGCCTAGAAAGTGGAGAGAATGTATATGTGGTGAAAGAATGCAATACAAATTTTCAACCTCATTTAGGAAATTGTGCCTTTTGGATGAGATGAGCAAAATATAGGAATTGATACCAAGAGAGAACAGGTCACTGCTGTCAGGGCCCTAGGGGCACTGAAAGGTCTTAATGGCCCTTAACAACCCTTGCCCGTGACCCAGGAGCCCCATTTATGGTCAGCCCAGGGCCTGGAGGTGTGCCTGCCTCCAGCCCTGTCTCCAGGATGGATCTTCAACCTATGTTATCGTAGGTAGCTTGCCTCCTGGCTGGACCCTTTTTAAGTACATTGCAGCCTTATCCTCCAGACAATCTCTGGTCCTATTTCCTTTTGCCCCTGGCTGCGGTCCCTGTACAAACTTTGGGCCCAGTTCGTTGCTTGCCTTGTTTGGGAATGGTGATGGACCTGCATAGCTTAGGGATACTTGAATTCTACCCTCCAAAACAGCTTAGACTGACTCTTGGTCATCCTCCACCACATTCCTTGTAGACTCACGACCGAGTTTCCAAAGTAGAACACCAGCAACTTTTGATGCCTGAGGCCAGCTCCTCGCTTGAATTAAAGCAGTCTGGTCCTCTAAACATCAATCAGAGGTTGCCAACAATCTCTTTGCATGTCTAATTATAGACAGAAAGGATGATAGAATTGGCAAGCAGATTTTTCTTCCTGAAAAAATGAACAACTTAGTAAATTAGATGAAAAATGAGACCAATGCAGTTCAGTGACAGAGATCAAGTGTTGGACTCAGAAATTACCAAAGCCTAGTTCACTCTTAAAGTCTATCAGGAAGAAGGAATGGGACAGGGGATATTTTGCACATAAAAGCATGTAAACTCTTTCCTAGATTTAAGCAGGACCTTTTCCATAGCCTAGGCGGCAACTGCTCTCATTCCAAGCAGCTAAGATGCAGGCCACGGAGCAAGGTCTCAATGCGAATGGCAGCCTGACTTCGTCTACAAGAAAATTCGAGACCTTTTTCAACATCTTACCTATTCCAGCCGAGCCTTGTGAATCATCTTCAGCACCAGTAAGAGTTAAAAGCCAAACAAAGCTGACACATGGCTTCTAGCGTTTGTGAAAGGTTTGGGTAGGTTTTTCTTTTTAACTGCCATACTAATTAGAGGTGCTATAAAGCTAATTTGCAATCAGTGAGAAACAGCTTTTTGAGCTGGACTGCTTAGTATGACTTCTCTTTACGCACACTGCTTTTCTACAGTAAGCAGAAGGGGGTTTCTGTGATCACTGACACAGCTCCCTCAGTTTGCCACTCATTGTATTTATCTGGAAGTAAGTAAAAGATAGCTTAGAACATCAGGAAATAAAAACAGGATGGAAAGCCAAGACACACATTTTGAATCCAAAGTTTCCTAACCAAGCTAGACAGTTTGAAAAGAAGGCAGGTGTCCAGAGCAGAGCTCGTATCGTACCTGGCCAAGGGCGTGCTGAAGCAACGTGGGATGGCCAACAAAGCGAACATTATCAATCTTCAGTTCAAACTTTTTGCCACACATATCTGACTTGGTAGCCAAAATTGTTGCCAGGATGACATCTGAAAACCTTGAAGAGCAGAAAGAGAAGTTACTACAATTTTCAAAAAGCATACCCCTAGAATATTCCTCCAAATGCAGATATATTTAACTTGTAAGTTTTTAAAGTATTATGTTTTACCTAAACTGCTGTACCTGGAGTACCACCAATTATGGAAAATTAAGAACCCCTTAATTACAGCTCTCAGATCATCGCAATTATAAAACAGGAAGCATTCGCGACAAAGACTGCAGGGTCATGCTTATTTAATTACATGCTCAGCAAAATACATTGGAAAGATTAGATGCAGTTCACTTAAATATAAAACCAGCTCGAGTTAGCCATTGCCTGGATTTAGCTGCAGGTTAATGAACTTACTAAGCCACTACATATCGACACAGCCTGTCACTCAAGCACAACAGAGATCTTTAAGCCACCCAGTATGGCAGAGGGGAAGGCAAGAAAGAGCTGATTCAATTAGAAGAAACATACATCCAGCGCTTGTCCCTCCTTTTCCAAATCTCATCTGTGAGACCCAAAGTTACTCACTTAACAGATCTCAACCTGTGGTTAACAGACCACTGGCACCCCTCCGAGAGCTGCCTGGCCTCACCTGAGCTCTCTGATTCGATAAACCAAACTGAGACAAAGTTGTGACAGGGCAGACCCTCCCCAGCAGCGACCATGGTTTCAGTGCACTGCTCTGGGTTGGTGGTGGGAAGAAGGCAGCTGTGAGACAGGAGGGCAAGGGTCTACGAGTCTGACCTGCAAAATACAGCTACCACTGCAAAAACAGGTAAGAATCCAGGGTGACAAGGGAGCAATTCGCAATTCTGCTACCGCTCTTTCCCATGACACTGCAACGTTGGTCTGATCTCTACAAACCCTGGTTTTCCTCACTTGAGACAGTGGAGCTCAAATCCACAGGGAAGAGGCCCTCAGTTAGCTGCTGGAGGCAACTTGTTCTGGAATGTGAGCAGTGCAAGGTTTGATATTAGCAAGTTCTTTCCTCAACTGATTTCTCAGACTCCCAGTTAACCAAATGAATTTCTGCTGAGACCAGTTTTTTTAAGAATGGAAGCCTTTATTTCATTTTCTTTATTTACATTCAGGGATGTGTGTCCCTGTCAGACCACCCCCCTCCACCAGGCAGGTATCCCAGATAACCCAGTATCACTCAGAGAAAAGGGCAGGCATGGGTGTGTGCTGCGCTCACATTATCTCTTGGCCACAAGTGAGCCCTCAGCGCCCAGAGAAGGAGTTAATACACCATATCCCTAGTTCAGTCTGAGCGAGTTACAGAGCACCACAGAAATTAAAACAAATGCACACAGCCAGCTCTTTCCTGTGTATCCATCTGCACAGGACCCAAGGGCATTTCTTCTATGAGACCTACACATACTGAAGATGAAGGACAACACAGGGCTTTAGGAGCTGTTCAAGTCCTGGTGTTTGTACAAATGGTCATCCTGACCACAGCACACTGCTTACATTTGGCTTATGGAAGGAGCAGCTCCGTACAAACTTCCAAATCCCTGGCCACTCTGTTCCCATCACAACTAAAGGCAAGCAGGGAGATGGGGAGACTAGCCAGAGACTCCTGAGCCCCCACGATGCCCAGCCATCGCACTGCACCAGGCTGCACAACACATGGGTTTGGTGACGAAAGGGCAAAGCGCCCTCAAAGGAGGCCTGGACCAAGAGTCCCTGGAGATTAATACAGGAAAAATGTCACCAGGACAGCAATGAGTTTTTCGCCCTCTATTTGCCCTGTTAGCTGTGTCGTTAGCAGGCTCATCATGAGGCCAGGAAGTCTAATAGCAATGGATCCAAAACGAGAATATGTTTTGGGGGGCAGAGGGAGAAGGAGGGTAAACTAGCCTGCTTTGCTAGTAGGAAATCAGTTCCTCTCCCCTCTCCCTAGCCTTGGCAAAGGATACCTTGGGAGCCAGAAAATTGATCGTATGGTGACTTTCACCACTGCCAAGATTGGACTTTTACAAGGAATTACACCAGCAGATCTTTTAACAGATAAACGTGGTGCTGAACGTGAGTTCAGCAGCTCCCCAGGAGATCGCATGACACCAACAGCCCTCTGCCTGCCCTGCCTCTGTGGGGAGAAGATTCAAAGGCTGATTTTGTAAAGCCCTCGGTATCTTCTCACTAGCAGAGACTTCTCTTTCTGGGAGAGTACTGCAACAGCAGCCAGACCACATGCTCAGGAAAGGCAACCCTGTGAGGGGTTACAGGGATGCCACCCAATGGGTACAGACACATGGTATCACCCCAGGCTCTCCCAAGAGTGATCTAGACTCCAGCCCTACCTCCTCGTCTGACAGCCTGGACTTACTGGGTTGGGTTTTCCTCCCCCAGTGCTCTACAATTTATACATTTCTTAGGCTTCAAGATGATAGGGAGATTGAGGGACAGTAGATACATTATTCCCATCATGTCAAACTTGTCATCTCATCTTAGGAAATAACACTTCTACTTTGGATATTTTAATACTGATTTTCTAATCTCTGGGGTGTATTAGGTTGACCTAAAAATACTGACTTCTCAGAGCCCAAGAGTTTGTTAGGAGCAGATTAGGTTTCACTGTTGGGCAGTAACAGTCCCTTTCTCCTTTTACGAGATTACTCTGAGCACTGTGATTTCCAGAGGGAAGCAAACCTCTCCTGTACTAAGGAATTCAGCAGGCAGAAACTAAATACAAAAACCAAAAGCTTTCATCTGCGTAAAAAATCCTACTCCTCCTATCAGGAGCTCAACACAGCAGCAACAGCAGACAATCCAGCAGTGCGATACAAACCACACTAGTGCAGACCGACTGCTGTCACCAGCATCCCCTCTGGAAACCCAGCTGAAACAACAATTGCTTTAGCAGACGGAAAAGGAGGAGGAAAGACTCTTCAAACACAAATTCATTTTTTCCCCGGGAACAGATAATAACTTTTTATATGCCACAGGAATTCAAATCAAGGTTTTTATAAAGAATTCTGCTTGGAAGTAATTTAGAATGGGAGCTGAGTATCTAGGTGAGGTTTTTTATGTTAAGCAGGGATAATTTAATACTTTTGGGGCCCTGGGTAGAGATAAGCACTTTTCCCTCCACACAAACAAAAAGGGGGTACAATGCAGTCATCCAGTTTAGCTTAGTGGGGCACCGAGAACAAGCAACCAGAGCAGCTGCTCAAAACCAGGTCACTGAATTCCTCTCCAGAATTACTGTGGGATTAAATATTTTACTCACTGATCTGTACTTTCAAGTCATTGCTCATCAGAAAGCCATTTGGTTTAGGGCTCCTTGTTGGAATAACTACAACGCAAGGCTATATTTGCTGCCTTCTCGGAGGATCACAACTTATCTCAATTCACAGAAGGGACAGTACCTCACCCATTCTGGATACCCTACAGGAAGCACAGAAATGTTAGTAGGACCTTTGTAATTATCCTTGCATAAAACTCTAGCAATACGCTTCCTACAGACATCGTGATTTAGCATATAATTATCTCATCATTCGGTGTAAAACAGAAACCAGAAACAAAGCACAATTAAAAGGATGGTGAGAAAAGAAAGCCATTCTAGACAAAGGTGATTGTTTAGAACGTTTGGTCTTACCCTGAAACCAATTGCTCATCAGTTAGAGGACATTGGTCTCTGAAATGGGAACATGGCCATAAACACAAAACAAAACACAACAAAAGAAAATAAACGAGGCAAGTACACAAAATACAAAAAAAAAAAAAAAAGAAGAGATAATATTAAAAACTAGGATGAACTATTAAGAGTTAAACTCCTGTAAAGGAAATACAAGTATTGAGAAGAGTAAAAGTTAATGGTAGGTGAATTCTGGGGATATACTGCAGGCTTAGATGGACAACAGGGAGAAAACAGGCTAAGGCATTTTAGTCCTCTCACTGGTGCCGGTGCTGTAATGTGTTCCCACAATACGTGCACTTATGGAGCTGTATTTACACCACACTTCTTCATTCATGCTTACCTTAAAACAGAAGAGGCTGCAGTCTGATTTAGAGCAGATACGAAACTCGAGTTTCTTTCCTACACTATTACCAGCGTTTTCACCAAAGGAACATCCTGTGCAGCCCCAAATGACCCCCAGCTCTTCACAATTTGGCCCTGGTGCTGCCATACCCGCAAGACTTGGAAAAAGAGGATGCCAAACATTTATCGTTGCATGCACAGCCAGGATTCTGTAAAAGGCCTTGCACACAGAGCCGCTGCTGCTCCCCCCAGGGACCTAAACAATAGGTACAAGTCTGTCCAGAATCACAACACAAGCATGAAGTCATTCTCTGTCTCTGCCCCAGGCAATAACCAGAAGCTTAGGAAGAGCAGGCTGAAAAAGTTTTCAAGGCAAAGAACCTAAAAACCTGTACTCACTGTACAGTACTCAGAGCTGTACTCACTTTTATATCAGAGAAACAAACACCTGTTTTCATCTTAACACTCAACATCTTTTTATCCCAAATAACAAGGAAAAAAAAAAAGGACTTGTTTCCTGAAACAACTTCCCTAAACAGACTAAAAATTAATCTGATAAAAGCTTTATACTGCTCACCTTAGAAAGGGGAGACAAAATTAAAACCTCCAACAACAATTTAATCCAAAAGACAGCAGATTTCTACTGGTCATGTTGAAAAGGGAACCTACAGCACCCTAGATGACAAACGGTACCAGGGGGGTGATATTACAGGAAGGGTGTTCAAAGGGGTGGATGGAAAAGCACGGGCTTACAGAAAGGAAGCCTTTCAGAACAAATACAAGGAAGAACACTGGAGTCCAGTGAAAGAGGGACAGAGGATACAGAAATGTTAGCACAGGAGAACTACTGTTTGTTAGAAAGGGACATTCAAGTCCTTGTTTGTCAGTAACTTGGGGTTTTTTTGTAACAGAAGCGTTTGGCCAATTAATGACATCAGTGCTGTCAAACTTGCTAAACCTCCTTCAGTTAGTCACTTGTAACACTAAAAAATGCAAAGTCTGGTGTAACATATGTTACTGTACGTGCACCTTCATTAGAATTTTTGCTTTTAGACTACACCACCTTCAGAAAAACCATTTCATATCAATTTAACAAAGCACTGTCTTATGGCATCAAAAGAGTAATTGCCTCACGTTTTTTCAGGAAGGAAAACAAAAAGACGGGCAGGCACCTTCGTAAGCAGTGAGGGTATGAATTACTGGTAAATCACTCAAAAACTGCAGGATGTTTTTGAAGAGAGCAAATGAAAAAAGGCTGAGAAGAAGACAACAAAGAGAGACACTTGGCAGGCAATTTGTTTTGACACTGCGAGATTCTTCTGAGTACCTTTTTGTCCCACGGACACCACCAACACACCTCAACCATGCTTGCTGCTTGACTTGCTTTAAAAAGGAAGAAAAATCTATGTTCTGAAGACCACACAGCTCCATTGATCAGAAATTAATACAAGCAAATACACACCAGTATCCTAGAGGTAGGAATGTCAGGAATAGGCTGCAGTTGTCCATAAAACCCGAAAAGTGCAACAATGACCAAAGAAATCCAATTATGCATACAAATATGCTATATGGAAATGGGGAGTTCAGGCACCTAAACTGATCTAATTCTGTCTTTTCTGAGGCCATAAAGAAATACATACACCTCAACTGCTCCAGGCAAGGTCAGCTCAAAAGTAATCAATCTGGGTTCCAGCAGCTCAGGACAAGAAGCAATAATGAAGCTTATCAGCTCTAGATTGCTAGTTAATTAAACACAGCCATCCAGTATAAAAAAGGATGAATCCAGCCCTTCTAAGAGCTATTATAGCAGCAAGACAAATCTGAAATAGCTTTGCTACTGAACACGAAAATATGGGAACGACTCAACCCTTCAACACTGTCAAACTTGCCATACACCACCAACTCAACCTAGCAGTCTGCCTGCTTCAAAGCCTCAGTCTGTGCCACTAAAAATATCCACAGATGTTACCGACACGCGGCGATCTAAAGGAATCTTTTTGCCAACTCTTCCTTGAAGAAACCTTCCAGAAATAATATGAAAGCACTTAATAAATTACTTTCATCAGGGACAACTCTGATCAGAAAATCACCCCCACGAGAAAACAGACTGGACTTGATGAACTCTGTCCATGGAGAACTGAACTGGGTGTTCCAGGAAGAGAACCGCTGCTCCACTGCACCGTGGAAAAATGAACTTAGAGAGACAGAGCTGCTGCTGGGGAAATGGCTCTCACAAAACCAGTCACTCCATTCCTGGTTTCTCCAACCTGATCTTCAATGGGAACACACAAAAGACATTCCAAGTGGGAGCCCAGGAGCAAAAATTCATAACGTTAGTGAGGAAAATACACCCATGGGCTCAACGATGATACTGGTTTTATGGCACATGACAGTTAAACTCCTTCCCTTCCTAGTTTACAAAGCATATGCACCTTGCTCTCTCCAAGACATCTGCACCTCAGAATCCCTGCTGCTCCAAGGCACCAACTTCTGTTACTCCTAAAATGGTCTGATACAAATCAAAAGTCTGAGCAACCTGCTGCACCTAGTTTTGAAGATCCCTTTTGTTTTGTGATGAAAGAAGGGCCGGTGTACCTAAAAATTGCCTATTTTTTCCACCTGTATCAGTAAGTCCAATGAAAGACACTAACTGCCAACAAACCTCCTCTTGTCTAATATAACAGTACTCGGTATATAAAGAGCATCGGTAATTTTGTCTACTAGCTACTATCACCAAAGAGGAGACATTTAGCTGCTCCATCAGTTGTATGGGATGCAGTGTACTTACAACACTGATTACACAGGCATTGGGAAAAAGCTTTTCCATAAACAAACTTCAAACAAACATTATTTTGAAGGAGACCATGAATTTCTGAATGTAGATGCCCAGCCAAGCAAGCAGCATAAGCAGTGTGCTGGACCTCGGTACCTGGCCTCTAGAACCAACACTTTCAGAGCAACATAAACGCTCCTCTTCCTCTATTTCCCCTTCATCTGCATGGCAGCTATAGACAGATCCATAGGAGAGAAGACGAAGGGACTTCCTGCTAACAGACCTGTGTTGGCTGACACCTCGATTTCATCTGACTAGGTATAAGCTTACAAACACTGACCTGAGTCGGGCGCAGACACTGCAGCATGAGTTTGTGTATTGCTATATACAAAAACCTGCAAGTGACAACTGCCTTTTTCTGAAGACCATCCCTGCAGAGGGGAGTTTCTGTCTTAACAGTCTTTCATTCAGTGCTTTAGAACTGCAATACTTTGCACTTCATGAGCTCAACTGAGAGATCACGAATTCCTTTAAACACTAAAAGCTTCGTAACAAATACCTCACCAGGAGATAAAGCGCTAGCTTTCAAGCCCAGAGTTCTGGACACCACTGCAATGAAATAAACTAAATATTTGTTTAATATAAGTTACATGCCAACATATTCAACCTACTTAAAACCAGTTTCAGGAGAATATTAGCAGCTTTCTCATCTGACCATAATTTGAAATGACAAAAGCTTTTCCTACATCACAACCACATCCTGCAGCCCACTAATTCAGCACCACAGACAACATCCAGCGAAGGCAGCTCCGCATCAAGGCCTCTGTCCAACCTGCCAAAATGGCAGAAGCAACAAGAATCAGTACCAGACAGAAGCTGGTACCATTCCAACACCGTCTTAATCTACCTAGGGAAATACTAGAGCCAGGGTTTTGAACAGCAACCAACAAAATCCCTGAGATAACCAGCAAACACGGACACTGAACTTTCCTGATGTCCACACTAGCTGCTGTCCGCAGCACTGTCTGAAACCCCAATCACCAACTACCCATATTCCAAAACCACGGCTTGCTCCTACTGGAGTTGAGCCCTGTACCGCACTGCTTTTGCCGCAGACACGACAGAAGGCTGCATTTGAAGGTTTCAGAGCTACCAGACGAGGCAGGAGATATGAATGACCTCGAGTAAAATAGTTTTTCATAAGATCCCAGTCCTAGAAAAACATAAGAATGTGATGAAGTTTACTGAGTGATTTTAATTTCAGCTAAACCATTTGCAGTCATAAAGCTAAGACCAAGCTTACATTTTGCAAGGCTGGGATCTAGATTTCTTTTCTGTGGGCAAGTGATGAGTACTTCTTTTTTACTTTTACATGAGCAGCAACTACTCCGCTTTATTAATACTGGAGATTAAAACACGTATCGCAAAAACGATCTGCAACTGAACTATGGGCCTACAGACAAAAAGCCTTTTTTTTCCCAGATGTGTCTCATGTCTGGTAGTGATAAATTCAGAACCATGCAGCAGATTTAAATTATTCTGCAAAAACTAATTAGAGGGTCCATCCGTACGAACATGCAGGCTGAACAACACACTGCCTATTTTCAGTGCGTTTTGTTACTCGCTGATTTCCTGTAATTGAAAAACTATCTCTTAAGCCTCAGTTTCCTTCTGAGCTACTATTTCACTCCACAGACACAAGGGCAGCTATATCTGGAGAAACAAAATTAGTTACGCATTAGCGCACAGCAATTCTATATGACAATTACATGAGCTAGGGAAGAATTTGAGGCAACTGAATAATATATCCAGTTAGAGGTAGGCAAGTAAAGAAAAGTGGAATTTTGCCAAAGTATTAATACTCCCAGCTTTGAAAGAGTAACACTGCCTTTCTAACGAGCGCAAAATACCTGACCTATACCTTGCCCAGAAAACAAAAGGTTCAGTAGCATTCCCTTGTGAGAAATTCCTCATTACTAAGCACTAATTTGCTCATACCTTGGCATTAAAGCACTTCTTTGCAAGTTGCCTTCTATACAGTCCAAGAAAATTTGCCTACTGAACTAGCAGGCAAGAGACCCTCTCTCCTCTGTTTCAAACTCTTAGGCAAGGAGGAATGTTTTCTGCTACCTGGAGTCCCCATCTTGATCCTCTGTGGTGTCACCAGAGCTATTCACAGCGTATCGACTCCTTGGTTTATCTGAAACACAGAATAGAAAGCATTTTCAAGGAGCAAGCTCCTTAAAGTGTGTGTTAAAATAAGTGCACTAAGAGAATACTTGCCTGTGCCCTTTTAAAAAAATCATCTGTAACAGAGATATAAAAAAATAGTATTAAAAGCAGAAAACCCCTTCCTTTCTAGGTACAACTACCTGATCTTGTTTTTTTCTATTCTCACTCAAAAATACATCAAAACATAGGAGAAAGAGGTTTTCATCTTAGGGGAATAAAGAGCAGAAAGTAAAACATTCACAGAAACAACTTTTCTCTCAAGTGTCAAGTAATAGTTTGCAGTTCAAGACAGAGAGAGTGGAAAATAAACTTCTGACCAATGCATTTCCCTCACCGTTGCTCAGGTTTTGGGACAATGCTAACGCTCCAAAAACCCCTCCTGCACTCACAGGTATCAAAATCCTTTACTGACTAAAACCAGGAGGGAGGCAGGAAGGAAACAGCGAAAAACACTCACATTTTCAGATTTTACTTATAAACCCAAAAAGTGGTTTGAAGACAATTCTCTCTTGGTAAAAGGTGACTCACAACCCAAACAGGGGCGTCAAACCTCTCGTGATACATGGCAGTTAGCAAGCGACCCAAGCCAAAGAGCCTCAGCGCTCTGCAGCAGCCTCAGGCCATGGACCGAGACGCTCGCCCGGCAGCCAGGCCAGGCGGGACGCTGACCCTGACCGCAGCGCTGCAGGCACAGCCATCCTGCCTCCGGCCCACGGGCTCCCTGGCCGCAGGCAGGCCCGAGTCCGGCCCCAGGCACCATCCCGGACAGGAAGGTTGGAGGGAGGAAGAGGTACAACGAACACTGGCTCCGCAACACCCAGCCCGCACCTGAACGGTTCTGTGTTCCTATTTTCCAGAAGAAACTAAACCTCCTCCACTCCTTTGTTCAACGCAAGGGACTAAAGTCTCTGAGTTTCTGCTCATTATCGGTTGAGAAGCTCACACAGTGCCCTCTGAATCCCCTCTCCCAGCCGGTGCCTTCACTTCTCACCCTGCCTCCTCCTTCCCCCGCAGCTCTCCAAACCCACACCGCCTCAGCTGATCCAGGAACAAGGCATCGGGCCCATAGTAACACCTGGCCACGGCGTGGTTCAGTCAAGG
>NW_010229393.1:0-1531 GCF_000690775.1 Eurypyga helias
GCATTGTACCTGTTGTTTTCTTGTTTTTAACTTCAGCTCCCTGATCCTTGTTCAGCTGCCTCTGTCGGCGTAAGCACCTCTCTACTTCATTATGATTACTGCAGGCACAGCACTGGCTTCTTTCCATCGATCCAGCGTCTTTTTCTCCTCCTCACATCTGTTTTCCCATCCCTCTCAACTCTGACACTGTGATGTTGTGCACTAGCATTTGGTTTTCAGCTTCTTGCTTTAATTTAACATAACGGAGAGGTGGGGAGCATCCACGGCCAGGGGTGGACACAGCCCTGGATGCCCACGCTGAAGCAGCAGCTTGACGTTGGGTTTTTTTTCCTTTGTTTCTAGCTCCTGGTTTCTCTGAAATTCCCTTTTGGGGCTGTAATTTTTCCAGGAATGGATGCCTTTGAAACCAACAGTGTTTTAGGGAAAGCCACTGTTTTCTTTTTCTATTAGGCCTTGTAGTAAACAGAGTGGAACGAGCAGCGAGGCACTATCCCAGCGATTCCAGTGTCCCAACCCACCGGTGAGTGGATCTGTCTCTAGGGAAATGTTGTGATTTCATGCGAGCAAGAAAAATATTTTCCAGCATAAGTAAGACCTTGTAGGTTTTTATACAGAGGAAAGATACCAAAACAAGAAGTTTTAAAGCTTGAGCCTCAGCGAGGACTTCCCAGAGGAAGAATTTGGAGAGGTTAAAGGCACGCTTCAGTAGACACATCTATATGATAAATTTAGAATTGAAACGTCCTTAGTGGAGCACCGACATCTTAAATTTATGTGCTGCACAGAGACCCATAAAGGCGCAGGAATCCACCCACGCAGGAATTCTTGCAAGATCAGAGTCTCAGTTTTAAGGTCCGTAATTCTCTTTGGCCCAACTCGCTGCACAATTAACCAGCTGAATGCTCTGATTTAGGACCAGCTTTCTGCACTGGACGTTTTCTTGGAGCGTTACTCGGCCTATACATCCATAAATCAAGAGTCGGGCCACCAAAAATATCCTGCGATTGGCTTAAAAAATCAGGAGATGCTTTGAACCAGTAAAAGCTGGGATGTTTTTTATTTTCCTTGTATTTTTCAGCGGTTTGTGGAAGAAGTGCTTTCACAGCCTCCATCAGAGTCTGCGAGAGAGCTCCTAAAAGGCGGAAGTCGTGAGGATTCTTGAGACCACATATAAAGCATTGCTGTTTCCATGGAGGAAACAGCCCCCCTCCGTGTGTTGTCCCCCAGAACATCCATCCCCTTGCAGGCCTGGCACCCTTTGCTCCACGTGCTGCACACGCCGGCTCTCCCGGTGCCTCATCCCTACGGGCTCATCCTGGCCCCACACCATGCCCCTGCGGTCACTCTGCTCCGGCGGGACGGGACACGGGGCCGGCAGGGCCCTGCTCACCCTCTCCTTGGCGTCTGGCCGCCGGCGGTGGTGGGAGGCGGCAGCAATTTTGGGTAAGGAGCAAACCCCAGAGCTGGCCGACGTTCCTCGTGTCAAGAGCACACGAGTCGGCGTGACCCCGAGCCGGGCGCCCGCGGAGGG
>NW_010229393.1:1924-2260 GCF_000690775.1 Eurypyga helias
GCCAGTGATGGCTACGCAGGCAACCCTGGGGACTGCCCCAGCTCAGCGAATGCACGCCGCTGCGTGCTGCCTCGTTATCCCCACGCTTCTCCCGACAGCAAGGATGGTTTCTGTGTGAAGCTGGCGTGTACGCACACGGCAAAAAAACCCCTCAAACCACCCCAAAATCCTCATACCAGAGGCTTGGTGTGGGCAGGATATTCTGCACACCCGCTCCCACGCTGGCTGTGAGCTGCTCCCCAGCTAAAACCTGCACCTTACAGACACGAGCGATGCCTCGCTTGGGTTCTGCTGCTCGAGCCTAAACGGCACCCACGGACCCCGCTGTGTCCCCCC